>NC_059667.1:20000000-20306925 GCF_905147105.1 Pieris brassicae | reverse complement strand
TCTTTGAGTGTCTTGATTTGAGGCAGGACATTATCATCCATGAGAGAGAACGGGATGTAGGCCTGTGACTGTCGGAGCTGCTTTGGTTGTAGGGAAAGCATTGTACCATCTCGGAGTAGAATGTTGCAATTTGCCTTTTCATCCGGTTGCATTCTGAAACAGAACATTTTTCTTATAAATTTGTTATAGAATTGTAGTGTTACCATAGGTAAGAATTATTTCATTCTAAATTGTGCCTATTAACAAAATATTTATCACATGACGCAACTCACTATAATAAATATTAATTTAAAAACCATATATATTGTATAAGGAAAGTTTGCTATATAAAATATGCTAAAGCGGCTGTAGAACTTTTAGTAAAATTACACAGTAGACTTCTTTTTCTTCAAGAAGAATGTTAATTTCAGTAACGTATGGGGGACATCGTTGTATGTCATATAAATTACAATGCATTCTATTTCAAGGGCCTTCATGAAATTCCATAAAAAGTTGCCAGTAGCAATTATAGTTAGCAATAATAGTTATATATATCAGTATTTTAATTTCAAACAGAAATATTACTTACGCATAAGCACAGCTTGGCACCATAACAGGTGACCCAGACATCGACACTACCATCTCTCCCTGCCTTGGCTGACGCAATAATGTTAGCGGTGTGTGAGGTGTCACCTGAAAAGATTAAAATTGTAACAAAGCTTTCATTAAACGAAAGTATTAAGTCGGGCTTTGAATTATGACAAGGTAGAAATTCTTTCACAATATAAACGCGGTAGATAGTTTTCAGTATAAGGCAGAAACTCGAACCGCCAAGTCTTAAACCCTTATCCATGAATGAAACTAATTTTGGAAGGGTTTAATTTAAAAAAAATATGTTACATCGGCAGCCTATAATTAAAATTCTACTATAACAAAACAAACAGGCATTAGCGGCCTAGAAAGGTGTTATAAAAAAAATATTAGCATAACATACAGTATCAAGTCTATATAACGACACTGAAGGGTCTGTGTATTTTATGGCGTTAAATGAAAAGGAAAAAGTATAGATAATCCATGACTCCTACTAATTAGTTGTCAACAACAGTCTACACATGCATGAATTGACAATTTGTAAACAAGAATTTCTTAGAAAGTTCGTATGCATGATGCCGTACGCACAATGGACCTATTGAGCATCTAAGTGCGGAAACAGAGTCCACACATACATACATGCATGATGCCGACAGTCGAGTTTATTGCGGGCTAGGATAATATAGCGACAAAAGAACGTACACAGCTACGCAATTTTTACCAGTTTTAGCAACATTAAAAGTAGTTTATTACTCAATTGTTTCCGTTACTGGGAGTGGGTGTGGTGGGGTGGAATGAATCATTGTATGGAAGACAAAGTAAACCAACAAAAGCCAATTGATTTCGATGTTTATGGAATACGGCGTTAAATCGAGGGACGTTACATGGAGTTTACACTGTATATACATATTTTTGTGACATACCTTAGGAGTAATAACAGGATAATTAACTGCAGCACTCCTATTATAAGCCGGCGTACGATACACGCTTTTGCTACGCCGCCGTTGCGTTGTGGCACGTTTTGAAGGCCTTGCAACTGAATGGGCCGAGGCATCAGCTGACCGAGACCGCCTTATGGAACGAGTTGCTGAAGGCGGCACTGTAATAAAAATAACGTACAATTTAACTATTTTATAAAATAAATATAACTACAATCGTCCTGCAACATATATATATATATATATATATATATATATATATATATGTTGCAGGACGATGCAAATGCAAAATAATAAATATGCAAAATAATGTGACATTTTTAGACAATAAGTAATTGGACAACAATTATAAATACCTTACCTGTTTTTATTGACATTACGATTGTTAATATGACATTTAGATGCCTATTTCAATATGGCTGATTGTGCAGTTATTTTTTTTAATATATCGCTTCCTTTGCAAATAAACGATGTATAAATATATAAATAAATCAGCCGTCCTGCATTAACTACAGTATCATTTGTCTCTTGTCATCCGAGCGTAAACACAATTTGACAGAACGAAACGAAAGTAGCGCGTATAATGTTTTGAATTTTATATCATTTTGCATGTGCTCATTAACAATTCAAAAGAATTTGAATTAATAATGAATCTTGAATCTTGCTAGAGGTGGTATTAGATAAGTACAGTAACATTAAATAAACTCCACTTTAACAAAAAACCAAAGATAATATGAAGAACCGCAACCTTAAACCTCAAAATTCCAAAACAAACAAAGCATAGTCGCAAACTTAAATGAATTAAAAAATTAACTTACTGAATGTTTTCTTAGCACCATGATCCCCGGAGCCCTGGGATGAGTTCTCGGTGAGGTAGCCTGACCCAAAGCGTTAGTGGAAATTAATGGAATGATGTTAAGTAGTGCATGACGAAATATTATAGAGAATCATCCTAATTAGCAAATAAACATTCAGAACCTGTTGATTTTAGTATCACACTATTCCCACCAGTGTAAGTAGCTTTTACAAAAGGTCAATGATCGTCTTCAGTGCAAATGTAATAATAGCTTGACCGATCAACACTGATGATCAGGGAGACAGTAAAGACAACCTTATGTGTTGGAATATTTTTTTAATAACATACCTATATATGCCTGAAATATTTAAACAACTATACTAATATATTATACAATTGAACTGGGTAGATAAATAATATATTAAAAAATTGGCAAATATTTAGCTTGATACTAAAAACATGCTAATATTAAGAAAATTACTAGTGATCATAGAAATAAGAATATTTTTTATCAAATAACAAAGATTCAAAGTTTGTTTCTTTTTAAATTGAAAGTTAATCTCTGAGTATTATATATATACATATTACCACCGTTTTATTGGTGAAAATAAATTTTGATCAGTTTTAGGGTGAGATTCATAATAAGCTTTAGAGCGAAGTGCGACTGTTGTTCGTCAAGAATGTATTGGGATTAGACATAGTTCACTATCAGTTTAATTTCTGCATTCTCACCCTTAGTGCTCATTAGGAGCGTAATGTGCCACAATCACTTTGTGTGACCAAGGACTAAAAACATTACAGGTTCATAAAATAAAATTTGAAAAAAGTAGTTAAAAATTTAGGCTTGAAAATACAATGTATGGATAGCAACTATTAGTATTTTGTTTTTATTAAAAAAAAATTATATCCATAATATACATTATTGTAGCCTGTTCTTTAGGTAACTTAAGTGTCAAATTATTGCTTAGACCTTTTTTATATGATGGTCTTGCTGTGACATTAAATCAGAATATATATGTATTATCAGAATGTATATGTATAATTTGAAATAAAATAATTGGAACTAGATTAGTGAAGAAATAAGAGATCTACATTCTACAAATGACTACACTACAAGTAAAAGATTAATTTAAGATAAATTTAATTATTAATTATAGTCAAAAATCTTATACCATAATTACTGATCTTTAGTAGTGTTAGACTACTAAAGATCAGTAATTATTTTCTATGAATCTAAACTTACACAAGTTATTATCATCCAGAAGGAATATTGACTTTAAGGATAACATTCACAAGATCAGACTTAGAGGTGAGTTTGAATCCCATTAAAAAAAATATGTACGGAAGAAATACTTAGCTGTCTCTACTATGCATCTTACCCAAAAAAGCTTTTTATAATATAGAATGCACTAGAATGTAGGTATAAAATGAACAAAAATGCATGTGAAATTGCTAAGTGTACTTTATAATATTGAGTAATTGAGCATACCATCATCATTTGATGCAGCACGGCTTGATGCAGTCACTCTAGATTGTCTGGTGTTTGTGGGCTCTTTAAGAAGAAGTTCATTTTTCTAAAAAAAAAGGTTACATTCTTATCAACAAGCATATGTAATTTTTTTACAATGAAGACAACAATTAGATCATAACTTTACATAGACTGATTTTAAACTAAATTTATGTAACATGGCCATGATTTTCATGCTGCTGAAAAATTCAAAAATATACTTTTTGCTTTTACAGCCTAATAAGTGCTTTAACGTGATTGTGGAATATGAAAGTATTTGTTCTGTAAAAGGTTTGATGTTAAAAATATTGATTTGATTGAGTCACAAAACAGCAGAGTCAACAACAAACAAACATGCAACCAAACCAAACCAAAATTTATAACTTATTTCAGAAATGAATTAATTCCTTAAGCCTATTATAAAATAAAATACTAACCAATTGACCCAAAGTCTTTTGCAAGTTTGTTGCACTTATTGAGCCTAATAATATCTTGAAGGCAATCTCAATACTTCCAATTTGCATTTGAGCCTGTGAATCTATTTTCGCCTTTAGATCATTAGCTGTAAACATAAGTATTAGTAATTAGTAATCCTTCAATAAGAATATAGTTATCTATTTGTTGGTAACGTCCACACAAAATGTATGCTATATAATACCACTGAAAAATCATCAAAATACTTATTTATCAACTAATGGAAATGAGTATAATAATATTACATAGTTTTTTTATTCTCTTTAGAGTATCATCGCTATCAACAACTTTCTCCTGTTTTTTAACGGGTCGTTTCGTTCTGGGCATTTTTCCTAAAGTTCTCTGTATATTTCGTATTAAAAACTGGTAAGGCAATAGGGCAACCGATGAACAAAGTTAGACGATATTAATTATTTTAGTAATCAATAAACAAAAGTTTTAAAATATATAACAACGAAACTTCAAAACAACTTAACTAAAAGCAACCGACATTTTTGAATCGAGTCATAGGGTATAGACCACTGACCAAAGCTTATAGAGCACTCCAGAAAAGTGGGATTTAGAAATAGTATCATAAAACTCTAAATTACATGTCAATATTATTATTTCAATATGAATGTTACAAAAGTTTATATTGTTTAGCCTTTTATTTCAATGTAAGTTAGAAATCAATTCAAGACGTTCATTTTGCAAAAAATAAATTTGTTCAACATTTTTAACAAACTTTTATAAAAGCTCTATAATTTAGTTATTTATATTTATGTTGAAAATTAAAAGAATAGATAAATTGTTTATCACAGTCTACAATAAATTGTTCATAAGTAACAATTTATTATAAAAATATAATCGCGCAAGACTTTAAATTTCGTTATAATTTTTGAACGAACGTCTGGAAGTTTTGCAACTAAAACGTCTTTTTAAAATGTTTATGGCGTAATTTTTTAATCTTTTCATAAAACTATTTTCATATAAAATAATATTGTATTAAATGAATTTACTTGCTTTGTTTTTTTACAGTTATGGTGTTTTGAATCAATCATAATAATAAGTGGTTGATTTGATTACTTCAGAGCTTTGTTATGATGAGTAAAGAATGGCGGACGTTGTCATTGTAGCATATTTATACACATTTTTATTAATAAGTGCTGGTTATGGTAAGCAATTTTATTTATAAAATAAGTCATTATTTTGCCAGAAACTACTTAGAATGCGCGTGGAAGTGTAGTGCTTGTATTACCTCGAAATTCGAGGGAAATGGGAACATCCGCGTCCTCCAGCATGTTTTATTATTGTTTTTCATTACGTCGTTTTAAGAATATTTTTTCTTTAACTTCTAACTGAGACCTACATCCATCTTATACAGTTACCAGTATTTAATGGAATTCATTTAAAAAAGCAATATGGAAGTACCTATATTTTAAAGAAAATTAGGAATCTTTTCGTATCATTAAAATTAACAATTGCCTACAATAATATATAGATAAAAATATTGAAATGGGACGTGATACACTAAATAAACCTAAATATATCCATATCTTATGTATGTATGCAACAATTGCTTTATACATTTAATTTGACATTCTTTGCAGCAGGCCTCACAGGTCTGGACAATTTTGAGGATGATGGCCTTACTAACATACAAACCCAAGCAGACAATCTCCTGCTTGATGACACAGTCGATAAAAAGATGGTGCACCACCCAAGGTAAAAAAAGTTATATTCTGAATATGTAAGGGTTTAATCAGTCAAGTGCTTCTACTTTTCATAAATACCTATTAGTCTTTATAAATTTTACTTTTAATACCTTTGAAAATATTGTTGATTAGTGCAATTTAGGTGTTTGTTATAAACAATAAACTAGTTATTAGTAAAATGAATGTTTTAACGTTTCTCTATGCCTTTGCCGCTTAGGAGAAGAAAGTTTCAAAAGAGGTAAGTAATTTTAGCTTTATTAGTAGTAAGATATACTAATAAAAGTTGATCATGTTAAACACAACTCTGCCAAAAACATTACATTAAAATTTTATCTCCAAGGTCTCACAGTTTACTTTCACATATTAAATTCTGTGGTTTGTTAGGTAAGACACCTAAGAGTTATGTATTATAATAATTATATCTTTAATATGTTTTTATATCCGCAGGTATAAATGCCATCAATGTGAATCACCAGAATGTGATGATTCCACAGAACAAATATGTGGATCGGCACTTTATTGTTTCAAGTCAACTGTCCGGGCATCTGATGGTGAACTCCGATATAGCAGGGGCTGTTCCACAAGACGAGATCACTATCAATTTACCTGTCATACTAATCAACATTCACAAGGGTTTGTATTTTGACCATGTTTTAAAATATCAAACAATGTATACTTTGTATTGGCTTAGAGGTAACATCATTTTAAACATTCCTAAGTTCTTATTGTAGTTTTGTTTATCCCAGTAAAAAGTAATTGTTTTGAGTAGAAAAGCATTAAAAGCTGATCTTAAAGTTGCCTTTACTTTTAACTTTGCTGAATTACTTTTTACTAAAACAAATATTAATATAATTGTTGTTATATCAACTTATGCAATTAGCTATCAATATAGATGTTTCATTCATTAATGAGCACCAGCTCATGTTGTTTTAGGTACCAACCTAAAACAACTTTTTATGACACTGGTATATAAGGTATGTAAACCAGTGTCATAAAAAGTTGTTTTTAAGTTTTTGCTAAAAGTATGTAACTTCACATACCTAAGCCAGGTAATGTTCTACTCTGTAGACATATAAATTAAAGAAATGTTTAATAGATTTTAGTGCATAATATTGTGGTGTGAGAATGATAAGTTATAATTTCAGGCCTCGCAAACGTCATGCTGGCCAGCTAAATATCACCTGTTGCCAAGGTGACATGTGCAATAGTGGTAGCTTTCCTGAACTGTCACCTGCTGACACTGCAATAGAACCGCTAACTGCAAATGCTTGGAAGCTATGGGTCAGTGTGTTGGCTTCTGTGGTCATTGTCAGCGTTATAGCTATTATGGCTATACTTGTATTAAGGAGGACACACAGGTAACAATGCTTTCAGGACAGTTCTAAGTAACCACATTATCATCCATTGCCCTGAATAAGTGGTCTGATGGTATGCAGAGTCCAATTCTCTGAGAAACAATAATTGTTTTGGATTGATACAATAAGCAATAAGTAAATAATCACCATTATTTAGCTCTAAAACTCAAAAATTATTTTAATTAGTTACAGTGAAATCAATAAAGAATATAAATGTTAATTAGTTTAGAAGAATTATTATTAATATAATGCTTGCAATTTATTTCAGATTGCGAGTGCTTCAAGCAGCTCAGAAGCTAGGAAAAGATTTTAATTACTTTTCAAACAATACTTACAACATGCCAGTCACCAGTGCATTTTACGAAGGTAGTACAGTTATACCAAGTTCTTCCAAGGCATATGTTAAAAAATGCACCAAATATTGCTTGAACCGAATAAAATGGAAGACTAAGTCACATAATGCTTAATATTTTTGACTCATGGGAATGTGAAATATTCTAAAAAAAATAGATGTAGGCTAAAGCAGTAGCCTTCGCAAATGTATATTTCAAGACTAGTTCAGTCAGAAAGTGAATGGTTATAAAAAAAGAAATGATTTGGAAAATATATACAATACAGTCTGGTTGAGTGCTGGTCAGTTTCAAAGTGAATTGATAAACACCATGTATTACATACATGTACACAGATTAATTTAGTCATTTTTGTTTTTGTTATATAGTCTTCTAGAATGTCAATCAATAGTAAATATAATTTCAGGAGCTCTTAAAACAGTTTTTCTGTATGTAGCTTGACATACATGATAGTACTAAATACAAGATTGTGACTTGAGATATGCATTAAAACATGGACCTTTGATGATTTTTCTTATAAATATATAAAAATGTTTTATCTCATTTTGTTTTTACATTTGTGCAGTTATTTTTATTTATGTTAATTACCAAAACGATTCTAACATGTACTTTACCTAAACTATCAAGCTAAATTATAATCCAAATCTTATTCATTTAAGGTATGGAGGGTTCCACCAATGCAGTGAGAGCGGTAGCAGCTGGTGACTCCACGTTACGGGAATACCTAGAGACTTCCATGAGCAGTGGGTCAGGCTCTGGTCTGCCCTTGATGGTGCAGAGGACCCTGGCCAAGCAAGTAACGTTAATCGAGAGGATAGGAAAGGTATGTGGTATACAACACTTATATCACCTTGAAGTTTTTTTTTTATAATTTAAATGAAATTTCCTTACCAAACCGAAACAATTATTATTTCGCCGGAAATTTAACCTGAGTATCAAGTATTATTTAACCTGGAATGGGCTCTTATTGTCAATACATTAAAAGATTCATAATCTGTTTTTTAAAACTAAACGTTTTTTTACTATGTAAGTGATGATGATCATCATATTTTATTCAAAAATAAATAAAATTTTATTTAATATTTCCAGGGTCGATATGGCGAAGTATGGCGTGGCTCGTGGTACGCAGATAGTGTGGCTGTTAAGATCTTCTTCTCCCGGGATGAGGCCAGCTGGAGGAGAGAGACTGAAATATATAGCACTGTCCTGCTTCGACATGACAATATACTCGCTTATGTTGGAAGTGATATGACCAGCCGGAATAGTTGCACGCAGGTAATGAATTTTTAATATTAAATTATGTATAGTCCTTAAATTGCTTACATTTTTTAAATCAATTTTATATACGGTGGTCAGCCTTCTGTGCCTGACTGTTGCAAAATAATTAGATATGACATGAGATGAGGTGTTTCTACACCTCACGGTTGAGTCGTACACTTTAGTCAATACTACTTCTCTATTGAAAACATTTTACACCTGTATTTCTTTTCCAGCTGTGGTTGATAACTCACTTCCATCCATTGGGTTCACTATATGAGCATTTGAGTCGGACAACTTTAACCCGACATCAGATGATGGTCATCTGTTTGTCCATTGTTAACGGTTTACTGCATCTACATACAGATATACATGGCACACAGGTGTGTATATGATTTCATACATAATTATTCAGTCCTACATTTTTCTCCTCTATGTCAACATCCAGAATAATGTAGTATCCAAAATCATTCTTAGAGCTTAGTTTTTAGTCTGAATCTCCAGTAACCTACTGTAATTAATATAGATTTCTTCTTTTTCAGGGCAAACCGGCGATCGCTCACCGCGACATAAAATCGAAGAATATCTTAGTTAAAGTTAATGGAGAGTGTTGTATCGCTGATCTAGGGTTGGCAGTCACCAGGCATCATGTCTCCGCAGGGTTGATGCACAATCCACGCCAAGGAACTAAGAGATATATGAGCCCTGAGATGCTGGATCAGACGTGAGTTTTATTCATTTAATATAGAGGTACAAGCACCAGAAAACCACTGAAGAGTTTGCTGGAAGAGTTTATATTTAATTATATTAAAAATAATACAATAAATATAAAAAGACAGATTGAATCGAGAAACAAAATTAATTAAATATACAGTAAAGTAAATAATATATGTTAACTCTATATAACAAATCTGAACGGTCTGGTCTCAGTTGTCGTTAAATGGAGATAATCCATGACTCCTACTTTTTAGTCATGGTCAACAACAGTCTACATGTGCAAGCAATCGAATTTCTTAGAAAGTTCGTATACATGTTGCCGACAAATTGAGTTTATTGTGATAATGTAATAAAGTGACACAAGAACGTACACAGCTGCGCAGTTTTTACTAATTTTAGCAACTTAAAAAGTACTTAATTACGGACGTTACACGGAGTTTACACTATATTTTCAAATTGTTATCTTTATATGTTAAATTAAATTATTTATCATGAACATTATTGTATAACGCATCAGTGTCTACATGTATAAATCAAGTGCTTACAGGTTCAATATCAATTATATTTGTTAGAAAAATCCACTTTCTTGAAAAATTTACAATAAAACAAAATTATAATAAGTTCTGTTTTCAAATTTGGAACATTGTGTTTTATATCTTTTGATATCTATAAGATTAGTTCCAAATACGGACACGGGGCGCTGCTCAAACCTTCCTAACAAAATCTATCAACGTTTAACGATTCGAATTCACGAATAGTGCTGTGCTAATGGTGTAGGATCCCAACTCGAGAGTGGGTTTTGGAACGATATTGTTTTATTTAGCTTCAATATTAAAGTCAAGATCGCTGTAAGCTGGTCCTAAGTGCTCAGTTGAATTGCTAATTTTTATTTTAGTATGAACCTCCAAAGCTTCGATTGCTACCGCAAATGCGATATATACGCGTTTGGTTTGGTCCTTTGGGAGGTGATGAGGCGGGTGTGTCCAGCTGCAGAGCACCGGCCGCCATTTTACGAGCTGGTGGGACACGATCCCAGTTTTGAGGATATGAGGAAGATTGTATGTGTGGAAGGAGCGAGGCCGGAACCCCCTGTGGATAGTCATCCGGTGAGTTTTTTTTTTTAATTTTTTGATTGATCTTCATATGACATTACATAGAAGATTTTAGAACTTTACAAGTGCTGAAATTAATTATATTATATTATAATAAGAAGTGTATATGTCACCGGAATATATATATATATATATATATATATATATATATATATATATATATATATATATATATATATATATAAAGTCCTAGGAAATTTATAAAATCTAAACAAGACATAATTTGTATTATGTTATGCCCACATTTTCGCTAATTTATCAATTTGCAACGTCTGGTAAACTAACGGATGTCCATTTGTAAGATTCTAAACGGTTAGGTTAGGTTAGTGACTCATTCGACCAATCAGAGCGCACTTGCCGTTTGGTTACTTATAATTTTATATGAGATTGGTGAGTTTATCAATTTGGGAAAATGTTATCGTAAAATAATACTAAATCTCTCGTTTATCATAAATCCAAGATTTTTTTTAAAGGAGCGTTCAAGTATTACATAACGAATATCTATATATCTCCAATAATTGCGTGACGTAATACATGAACGCTCCCAAACTAAATTAGAAAGAATAAAGAAATAAAAGTGCGTAGCAATTCTTAAAAGGCCGGCAACGGACTTGCGAGCCCTCTGGCAATGTGAGTGTCTTTGGGGGCGGTTTAACTGATTATCAGATGAGCCTACTGCCTGTTAGCCTCCTGTTGCATACGTGGGTAACACTGAAAATGTTTAGAACTGGCCAGTTAGAAACATTGTTAATGAAAACTTTTTTCGATTTTCAATTTTAGAACTCTTTGGTAACCTAATGTAGTATATTGTATTCATTTGTCATTTGATTTTGTGAATTGGCGGCAAATCTGAAACTCTTGTTACACGTGAAAATAAACCTAACGCGAGAAAATTTTCAACAAAGCTATGATAGGCTGCGATTAGCATTTCTTAATGAAGTCCCATCTCGTGCCAGTGTTAACAATTGGTTTAACGAGTTTAAGCTTGGTCGTAGCAATCTCAATGATGATCCGCGTGTAGGCCGTCCTTTAACAGGGACTACTGAAGATAACATCAGAGCTATGCAAAGCATGATAGAGGAAGATAAGAGAGTGACCTATCATCAGGCAAGCCTTGGCATTGGTATGAGTCAAGTTCAAAAAATATTACACGAACATTTAGGCGTCAGAAAGCTTTGTACCAGATGGATTCCCCATACCTTAACCGACGACCAGAAATACCTTCGCATGGACTGGTGTCGCCAAATGTTAGATAAGTTCAACGGCGATGACTCAAATGCTGTATTTGACATCGTCACAGGTGATGAAAGCTGGATATATATCAGCTCAGTGGGTGTTTCCTTTCGAGGATCGGCCAACTTAGTCAAGGAAAAAAGATGATTGCCTCATTCTTTGGTCGTTAAGGTCATTTCGCGACAGTTGTGCTAGAAGATGGAATGGATGGAAAGCAGTGCTCTCGAAGCAGGATCTTCTTTCACCACGACCATGCTTCAGCACACTCCGCAAAATGGACTGTTGAATATTTGACTATGGCAGGTGTCGAGATAATGAGTCATCCGCCATACAGTCCAACCTGGCGCCCGGAGACTTTCATTCATTCCCAAGAACTAAAGATAAAATTCGAGGTATTCGCTTTATGAGCCCTGAAAATACGGCGAAAGCGTACGAAAAATCCATAGAAGAGACCTAAGGAAGAATGGGCCCACTGGTTTTCTCAGTGGTTCTATCGAATGCCACGATGTGTAGACAGGAACGGAGATTACTTCGAAAAACAATAGAAGTATTGTCAACTTTCTACATTAAGCGTTTTTTTTTCTAAACATTTTCAGTGTTACCTAGGTATTAAAAAATATGCTTAAAAACAATTACCTATGATAAATCATTTTGATGTACAATTAACTAATTTCAGACAATGATCGGCGTGGCGGCCATAATGAGGGAATGCTGGCATCAGAATGCGTCAGTTCGACTCCCGGCGTTAAGAATAAAGAAGACACTACTAAAGTTAGCGGCAAATGACAACGCGATACATTTGGACGATGATAATGAGGTATCAGTGTAAACATCGAAATTGGCTTTATATTGTAAATTTTCTCATAATATAAATGTGGTCTTATATTAATTAATGTACAGTAACCCACCTATAATGCGGTAGAATCGAACCGCGTTGTACGATTTTTTTTAATAAGTCAAAAACTAGGAACATTAATTGAATAAAGTAATTTAGTGTAATTACATAATAATACAATTGTAATAGGTACGCAAAAACTAATTGACGAATCATTATAAATTACTCACTACAGAAATTTGACATGAGAAATCTTCGCGTTATAGGGGAAAAACAGCGTTATATGGGGGGTTACTGTTTGGTATATGAACGTTTGTTTTGCTCACTAGATGGCATTACTGTTGAGTGTTCCTTTAAGGGTTTTGTGTGGTTTTTACCAAATGTCAAATGTCAAACGTCAAACCTATGAAGGTTTTATTTAAAACAATCGTCATGATTTACAATGCCGACCGTGGCGCCATCAGTTATTTTACGTAATGATATCAAATGTGAATTCTATGAGTGTGACGTAAGCAAAGTGTACGTTTTTTGACCATGAAAAAGGCCTGTCAAAGACTTTAGTTTTAAGTGACTGAAAAGCGAATACAAAATAAACTAATATAATAAGCCGCCTTCATAAAAAATAAAATTTAAGTCATAAAAACCTATCTCTTATTAACGTAATCTAGTTTTGAGCATTGTCAAATTGTCTTACGCGAGTTAAACCGAGAACTTTACGTATTTCGAAAGCATTAAAAACAATATACTCGCGTGTTTACTGAAGATTTATGTAATTTTTGCATTTATATTAAAAATGTTCATCTGATCTCATCACAATTCTATACAACTACGAAAGATTCAGTAAATATTTGATTCATAAAATCAGCGTTCATATCTATGTACAAATGTTATCTAATGTATACTTCGAATTTAATATACTTTAGTTACCATTAGATAAATAAAACATCTATTTTATTTAAACCACCGACGATGAATAGCGATAGCGATTCTTGAATGCAATTTCTATGCAGTTCTCAATACGTAGGTGATGCAACTGGTACAAAAACTAGCATTACTAATAGCAAATACAAATTTATCATGAATATTAGATATTTTTGTACCGTGTGAATAACCGCTTATACTATAGAGAGATTTTTTTTATTTTTAATTATTATTGTTTAGACATTATAAAGTACAAAAACACCGAAAAACACTTGGTTCAGAGACCAAGTGTTACTTAATACAAGGGCTACACCACAGTACAAATTCTTTTAAATTTAAATTTACGAGAAAAAAACGTCCATACAAAATCAATGAAAACATTAATCAAACAGAGGCACAAAACTTGTTATATCGTGTTACAATTTTCGGTTGTTGACAAGGCGCGGAACACTACCAGCGCTATTCAAATCATCAATAAACTGGTAAAGTTATAATAAATATATTATAAGTATACTATTTTGCACTTAAAGCATTTTTTTGCCGTGCACCACATATGTGGATCCAGCTACCTACTGAGATAGCTGGATCCTCCTCCTCCTACCTACTTAGGGTCCTTCAAGAAAAGAGCGTACTAATTTTCAGTGTCTTTGCGCGTCGGTATCATCCGTTTGGCCATTGTTCAATAAAATAGATGGCGCTGAAAAATAATATGAAATGAGTTTAATTCGTATAAATTAAATGTAAAAGCAAAAGTATTCAAATCTATTTACATTACTGTAAACACAATTTGACAAAGGAGTCTTTAGTTAAAGGAGGATGAACCTGATTTAGTTTGTTTGTTTAGTTTAATTAAGAGATGGGTTTAAAACGGCCATTCATTAGATAATAAATAAAAGTGCCGATTAGTATTTTAAATTCGTTACATATGTAAATACACATTGTATAGTGTAACATTTTGTAATATAACATTTTAATAGCTGATCCTAGAGAATATCTAAAAGTAATATGTTCATTTATATTAAAATCTTCCAAAATATTTGTCTGGATTCCTGTATATTATTCCTGTGGGATCAGTTATTTTCTGATATTTATTCCAATTCGGAATACCTAATTGTATAGTTCGTACCTATTTTTCAATCGGAAATAGATAGTGAAAAATGTAAATTTTTAAACATTTTATGGTTCCATGCTCTGAATTAAAATATACATATATATAATAGCTTTAATTATACCATTTTGTTGTTTAAAATTATACTTTTGAAGATTTCAGGTAGTATTGTTCTAAAGATGTTCCATAGTTAGTGTAGAAAAGGATCAGTATTCGCGTTCATAAAGAATATACACACAAATAATGTTTTTTAGAACAAAATATATATCAAAATATATGTAGTAAAAAGATAGACACAGTCACAGACTTTTCTTAGAGGTTTAAATTTCAAGGATAAACCATTTCACCGTACATAAGTTTTGAAACTCAATAAGGAATATTAATCCCTCAAAGTACGAGCGAGTGTTGCGTACACAAAAAAATGTCCAAAGACGTGATTCGAACGCACGACCTCGTACAATATCACTTTAATATTACGATTGAAAAATAGCACATAGGATAGTTTGTAAATTGTAATATACTTTGTAAATCTCATCGCAGCCTTATATAAGGTGCTAAAACATGTACTTTAATGTAAACAAGTGTTATTTAATGAATCTCGTGCACCTTCAGTAAACCCGCAAAAATTTATTGGAGACATTGTTGAAATAACTTCAAACTAAATACAAAATTAAATGTAGAATTCCCGAAGGTGCAGTTTGCTAACCACTTGTTAAATTAGCACTAAAATTGTTAGTTTTAATTGTTAAAAGTGTATCTTAATATGCATTTAGTTTAAGCCTAATAATTAAAAATCTATTTACTTTAAATACCATTTCCAAATTGAATGTCATTTAATCTTTTGAAGTTTAAAATCTGATTAAATTTATGGTTAATATTTTAATTCTAAATATATATTTTATTTTTAAAAGTAAAATTCGTTTATCGGATTGATTTAAATTATGATGCCATATTTCATATTATCTATGCCTTTGTCAATGTCAGGTGTCAAAATCTTTGACTGTTTAATATATGGTCTGTAGAGAATAGATATGTTCCTTTTATGTATCCATATATTTAAATAATATTTGCGAAAGATGAAATTATGCATTTTTGAGTAAGGGTTTCATGCCATATTAGGTCAAAGAAAAATGGAGTTCTCCGCCATAGACAATAATAAACCATAGATCATAAATTGATGTTATTAAAAAAATATGTTTCCATTTGAATATGTTGTGTTCACATGTAAATATTTAGTTTACGTTTGCGTCGGATTATAAGAAATAAAATATTTGTCTATATTTTTTTTATTTTTGAAATCCTAATACAAAAAGAAATATACTACATGTTCCTATTTAATGTCTTTATATTTATTCAATGAAATAAATAAAATATTTGTTAAAAAAGTTTTTAAATACTCCTATACATATATACTATACTTCTTCAGGTGTACTTATATGTATGAAGCATTTGCGGCATGAGTACCATTCAAACTCAAAATAAATTTATTCATATAGCTTACCAAGTACACTTGTGAACATCAACAGAAAAGATGTTTAATTGATTCTACATTTACATTTATACAAAGCAAGTCAAGGGCGTAGCGCGGGCAAGAAATTCTCCACCATTCTTTTTAATCTCCAAGTTTTGAGTCATACAAATTGTTTGAACACGTCAATCCCAAGGATAAGGATGACTAAAAAAATCGTCAAATTTATATATAGCTTTATATAATCTCATTCGGTAATATTATAATTATGAAATGAAATACAGACTTTTATTGGCATGTTTTATTTACATACGTCTTTAAGAAAATTAAAAAATTTAATTAAAGCATTATTCTCCTAACAAAACAATGCTTTAAAACATTTTTTTCATTATTAAAATACAATGTGTCCCGACCAAGGAGGTTTCAATTCAATTTAAGTACACATTATCTGTGGTGAGCGCGCTGCATCCGATCCAATAGACCAATAACAGGCTTTCCATTTTGGCGCTATTTCGTACATACGAATTAAAATTTTAGTAGCAAAAGTGTCTAGCAACACCGACTATACTGATGAAAATTTAGTAGCACCGGCCATTCTAGAAACAGCTACGAAACTGACGAAATAGTCTTTTGACCGAAAAATCAAGAAAAGCGTACGACAAAATAGGTTACCAAGACTTAATGAGCTGGAAAATGAACAAAAAGGCTAACTCATTTACCGAAAACGTTTTGCTAGCCTAATTTCAAGAGTAATCGGATAACTTTAAGTGGTCGTCCTTATAGTCTAAATATTCTATGATTATAATATGATGAAAAGTACACAGTATTTACAACGAAATTAATATTACCAAATATTCAAAATTTGTATCATTTCTGAAACGTAAATCACAAGGATAAAAAGGGAAGAAAGCCAAGACAGTTTCAGCTGAACACTTCAATAAATTTTTAAATGAAGCGCCCGATAAATTATATCTTTCAGCGAAGGTAAGAAGTATTGATTTATTAGATAGAAAAATAAAAGTTAAATACAATATTGTTACGAGCTAGGGGATCGGATAGAAAATGCCGTAGATTTCTTCAAAGGTTTATTTCTTAATAAATCAATGAGGAATTTATGGGCATAAATTAATTGCAGAAATGCACTAATAGCACACAAAAACACAGTCACTAATTACTTCACTTATGCACACTTCACACAGTACTTTATCACTTATATTCACTTTATTCGCACTTTATCGCTTCGGTGTTTCGCTCTTGTTATCGCATTCAAAACTAAGTGACTAGTCGCGTTTCGGCTCGCTTATATATCCCTGGGAATAATTCTAAACAATATTCGAGAACTTTCTAGGCGGGCTTGCTACTGAGTAGCGATTGCACAATTCTAGAACGTTCGCACTCTTTGTCTCTTTCGCACGTTGCTCCGTCCTTGTCGTACGGCGTTCTAGAGTGCTCGTCTAGTTTCGAGAAAGTTCTGATCTTCTCTCTCTCTCTCTCCTATCATTTCGTCCTTGTCTCACACCTAGAAAGTTCGGTCTAGAATATTCCTTCATCAAAGGGGTATAACTAGGCCTGAAAACGCCTGAAAACGGGTCTCCTGAAAACTGCACCACTCGACTACACATGTTCTAAAACCGACTGAAAAAAGGTTTCAGCTTCCTGAAAACTAGGGTAACATTATGAAAATTACAATTTTCTAATATGTGATTGACCCTCTCCTGAAACGGTCAGAAATCATATTACAGCCTGCTGAAAAGTTCTCTAACTAGTGGAAAAATCTAGAAACATGCAGTCGACCCGTCTTCGTAACAATATATTAGTTACTAAACGCAATCTCACTAATGGCTTTATACATAGATACTGGCTTCATATTACTTAAGTACTTATAACATTGCACTAATATTTGTAATAATGGGTTCCAACATTAAATTCAAAGACGTCTAAGTATTCGAATCATCAATTTTAGTTAAAATTTGGAACACAAAAAACAAAATAGACCAATCTTTTACCATAACGGGCAAATATTACCGATTATGTAAACAATATATAGAACTGCGACCAAATTCATGTAGCAATCCTTCCTTCTTTTTGAATTACATTTCTGGGAAATGCAACCAACAAAGTGTGGTATTAACGAATTTGGAATGTTGTGTTATCTTAAGTTATCCAGTTATCTTAATCTTCCAAACTCAGGTTCGTACACGGGACATTGCTTCCGCAGAGCTTCTGCGACCTTACTAATCGATGCTGGCGGAGACATAACAGCACTAAAGCGTCACGGTGGGTGTAAATTAACAACAGCTGCAGAAGGCTACATAGACGTTTCTAAGACTAACAAAATTAACATCCAATTCGATACTCAATTTCATAGAAAATAATAAAAATGAAATTAATATAAACGGTCCATTGTCAACCCCGACAACGACTAGCTCTTATACCGCCTCCCAGCCTGTTATTCAGGTTCTGTGTCATAATTGCAATATTCAAAATGTGGATAATTATTATAATAAATAATTTGTTTCTTTTATATTGGATTTATTTTAATGTAACTACCTATAGCCATGAGATAAAATAAAGTATTGTATGCAACTGCATATAATTAGGTATTAAAGACTCGTGTTATCTTATTTTTTAAACTACACTTTTAATACCCTTTATTATATGACAGTTGCATAAACTACTATTATTGATTAATTTACGTTTAAAGAGGGCTTTGAAATTATTTAGGGATATTTATCTCATTTCGCTTGAGAGTTTGTTGTAAAAACGAATACAATTTCCATATAAGAAGTGGTTTGGTACCCTGGAGCCTGGTTGGTCTTACTCTCAAATTAGTTCTTTTTCGAGTATTATACTGGTGAAAGTCACCGACTCCCTTGGGGAAACAACAAAATCCCGCACAGCCCGCTTCTGCAGCATAAATATGGATTGAAGAGGTTCAATATCAGATAGTGTTGTAAATCTAATTCCTTAAACTTATTCCGTACCGGCTCCCTTGGGGAAACAACAAAATCCCGGACAGCCCGCTTCTGCAGCATAAATACGGATTGAACCTCTGCAGCAGCACCCCACAGTAGAATTCCGTAGGATATAACACTGTGAAAGTAGCAATGATACTTAAGCTATGATGATTTAACAGTCGGATTTTCTTTAGAGCTTAGCATATTCGAAGGAGTCTATGTGTGGGCCGCACTGGAGTTTATTATCTATTGTTATGCCTAGAAATACAGTTTTATCAATAAAGTTTAGTTCACTGTTCTTAACTTTCAGTTTACCAAAATCTTCACGCAAATGTGTTGCTGTCGGCACGCCTTTCTTTCACATAGGTCAGTTAATACAAATATTTGTCATTGGCTGACATTGTGTTACGAGAAATTGATAAGGTAGATGTAGTATATTTGGATTTTCACAAAGCAAATGCTTTCGAGTCGGAAAGATGGCGACATTCTTCACCAAAAGTTAACAGCAGATGGACCTGTTCTGCTAAGTTTTTTTCTAGTAACCTATCAAATCGTAACCAATGAGTTACATATGGACAATATATCTCGCAGCTACACCATACCATAGCAACAGGTTCTGGTATTAGCCAGGGTTCAAATCTAAGACCGTTGCTATTTCTGATTGTAATTAACGACCTTCAGAGCGTTATTAAATGTTCCAAACTTGTTATTTGTCAACTATGTTAGGATTTTTAAAGAAATTCAGACAAACAGACAGTGTATGCAACTGGATTTGGATGAACTGCTGCATTGGAGTGAATTGAATAAACTCCACTTTAACTATGACAAATAACAAGTGATGCCTTTAAGTACCTCTTCGAATAAAATAATCTACGACTATAGGATATGATCTAAAATTGCTAGCAGCCTTGTATTCGCGACCTGGATGTTTTGTTTATCTCTCATTTGCGGAGAATATTTGGACTATTACAGTTGTCCTCCTGCGGAATTCATTGTGCCTTTCCAACACTGCAACTAGAGTATTGTCTCATTAGCCAGATCAATTTCTGAAACCACCTGCGTCACTGCACTATGAAAAGCATTAGATATAGGATAAGTTAGTTAGGATAGGTCAAAAGGCTACAAAGGAATTTCTTTAGAACCTTATACAAAAGAAAGTACAACTTCTTTCCTTACTTTTACCCTACGAGTTTCTTGATTTAGGGGATTTTAGGTTATGATTTGGACTTCGTAGGGAAACCGCTAAATTTAATTAAGTTTAAGTATGAATACCTAAACGAAAAGTGCATAATTCCCAGGAGATTATAGGATTGTACGTTGCTAGAAACAACCGTTTCGCTGTTTATTCGACTCGCACATTCAACAAGCTTCCCTGCTTTCTCACAGCTTAATAGTTAAAAAGTTTGACGCTAAAATAGAATACGCTTTGATTTTAAATCTTTATTTATAAATTATATAAAAGCAAGACGATAAAATAATTTAAATGCACAAGTTGGTACGTTCGAATATCGAAATATTACATATTGAAATAATACTCCATTTATAAAAAAAAATTTGCACTTCGAGAACAAGTCACATGGCAATTGACGAGGCACAGTGCTTTACTTAGACCGCTGAGAACACTTTGGTTTTAAAAGGTAATCCTTAGCTTTTAATATCTTTAAAAAATATATATTTTAAGTTCACCTCGGCTTAAAACATTAATCATGGTGATCATCTTGAGCTAATTCCTCCAGATCTTCTTGGTCGAATTCTGTGTCATCCTCAGCGGTGGCTTCCTGATACTGTTGGTATTCTGACACCAGGTCATTGACGTTGCTTTCGGCTTCATTGAATTCCATCTCGTCCATTCCCTCACCGGTGTACCAATGCAAGAAAGCCTTGCGCCTGAACATAGCGGTGAATTGCTCCGATATTCTCTTGAACAGCTCTTGGATTGCGGTCGTGTTTCCGATGAATGTTGACGACATTTTCAGGCCTTTGGGAGGAATATCACACACTGCAGTCTTGACGTTGTTCGGAATCCACTCGACGAAGAAGCTGCTGTTTTTATTTTGTATTGACAGCATTTGTTCGTCGACCTCCTTCATGGACATGCGGCCACGGAAGATGGCGGCGACCGTAAGGTAGCGTCCATGTCGTGGGTCGCATGCGGCCATCATGTTCTTTGCATCGAACATCTGTTGGGTCAGCTCTGGTACGGTGAGGGCTCTGTATTGCTGGCTGCCGCGTGACGTGAGTGGTGCAAAGCCCGGCATGAAGAAGTGGAGACGAGGGAAGGGAACCATGTTCACGGCCAGCTTGCGGAGATCCGCATTTAGCTGACCTGGGAACCGCAGGCAGGTGGTCACGCCAGACATGGTAAGCGACACAAGATGGTTGAGGTCTCCATATGTGGGATTTGGGACTTTTAGGGTTCTGTAGCAAATATCGTATAGAGCCTCGTTGTCTATACAATATGTTTCATCAGTGTTCTCAACTAGCTGGTGGATGGAAAGGACTGCGTTGTACGGTTCAACTACTGTGTCTGATACTTTGGGCGAGGGGACAACTGAGTATGTGTTCATGATTCTGTCGGGATATTCTTCTCTGATTTTGGAGATAAGAAGGGTACCCATACCGGATCCGGTACCACCACCGAGGGAGTGTGTGAGTTGGAAGCCTTGAAGGCAGTCACAGTTTTCGCATTCTTTACGGACGACGTCTAAGACAGCGTCGACAAGCTCAGCGCCTTCTGTATAGTGACCCTTTGCCCAGTTGTTGCCGGCGCCTGATTGGCCGAAGACGAAGTTGTCCGGGCGGAAGAGCTGACCGTATGCGCTGGAGCGGACGGCGTCCATGGTGCCTGGCTCCAGGTCAAGGAGGACGGCGCGGGGGACGTACTTGCCGCCATTCTCGGCCGTCGCACCTGCAGTTAATAATGGCTTAGTAAATATCTAGTGATTAGAAAGTTTTTAATTTTATATTGTACGTGGCCGAAATATAACAAATGTTGGCCATTTTGCATCATTACTTCCTTAAAAACCATTGCTTTATTTAATCTGACAGGAAAAAACTTAACATTCAATCGTCACAAAATACAACTACCAAAACCGGCAATTTATTCGAACAATTGACTCAAAACGCACCTAATTATTGCATTAGACTACGGTAACGCTTCTCTCAAGTAGAAAATTACCGAAATTTCTGTAGGAATTAGTCTAATTGTACCGTCTGAGTCAGTGTACTGTTAAGATGCCCGGTCGTTGACCTTGTTATCGTAATTAACGATTTATTACTGCGGGTGCTTTTATTGTTCATGTTACAAAGCGTAGTGCTGACAATGTGGTTTATGTACTTCACTAAATCGAATATCGAAATCTATAGCAAAACGTATACAAAGAATTATTAGATATCCAGAAATAGGCTTGGATACGCCAAGTTGCCCCGTAGTTACTACGGTTAACGGACCTCGTGGATAAAATAACCAAGATATTCATACTTAGTTAAATAAACATATTTGCTTATTACACTGAAGTCCAATGCAATTAGAGAAATCCTAATAAATCATGCCAAGATAGGTTTAGGTATGATGTAGTTAAAATCAGTAACCATCAGAAGAGCCCATTTCTAGTAAAAAAATTCATAACCTAACCTACAAGTTAGAAACTTATTAGTTTGAAGAAAAATCTCATTGCTAGAGGGCGCTACAATCGACTGGTGAGTATGAACGTCTCGCCTGGCTGGCCATACAGTTAGGTCATTATGCACAACTCTAGCGTTCAAGAACTAAAAATATATACTTATTTGTAATGAATAACTCTTTTCTATTTGTATCTTCCTGACAAAACAGTTATAAAGCTAAATGTAATACAGACGCTGTAATATCCGAAATATAATATGTTGAATAAACTATACTATTTTCGGTTGCATTAAGTCCCTAACAAAAACTAAGCTGCAATTTATTCGTAAGCTAAATACTTAATGATTCGAGGGATAAGTAAATAAATACGAATCTTAAATACTTAAGATCGCTGGAACGCACTCGGTGTATTATAGTTAAAGGAAACTGTATATAAACCTAATAAAGTTCTTGCTCTTATAGTATCCAGTATTATTTGGTTACTTACAAGAAGCCTCATTGTAGTAGACAGATATCCTCTCCAACTGCAGGTCACTTGTGCCTTCGTAGACACCAGTGGTGCTTATGCCGTGCTCCTCAGATATGATTTCCCAAAACTGAGAACAATGTATACCATTAGGAAGGAAGGACAAACTGTTAAGGAAAACAATAGTGTTATTGTAGACCAGGTTTGCACTGAATAAAACAGTAAAATTATCATATCGTTGAGCTTAATAATTAAACGTAATATTTTCGTTTAGGATCACGATATAAAAGTTATTTATCAAAATGTGTCCAATAGTTACAATTATAGAAATAAATAGGTAGAAAAATATATAAATTTGTGCTATAATGCTAATGCTCAAAATAAAAGTTGTTTTTATCATAAATACTCTTAAATATAAAACAATACTCTCCAAATATTTGTTACTAAAAAATGCTAAAAAATTTAGACCACTTACACAACTATTTGATACTGTACCACTAATTGAAAGCATAATAGACTAATTAACAGAAAAATTCTACAATGTGTTATATGGTTTGTAAGTCGACTTCAACAGACTTTGCTTTGCTCTTAATTTGTACCTATATCAATTTATTTGAGCAAATCCAATTACATTCGGTTTCAATAGTGTTAAGAATCAATATTAAGTATAGCATTCGCGCATTTAAACGATGTGCGAAAATGCCTGGTCAATGTTTCAAATTCCTATGCAACAAGAGAATTCACACATAATCCCAGGTCTCCCGAAAACTCTAGAGCATATATCTATTTGCCTCGGTAGAATGCGAGAGTTTGTAGGAACTCCTCGAGGTGGGTTAGTGGATATTCAAAAGTCAAAATTATTTATTCATATAGGTAACACAATGTACACTTATGAACTTATGAAATATACATTAAATGCTTCTAATTTTACATTTACTACCAGTTCTCAAGGCCGTAGAACGAAAGAGAAAAACTTGCAATAAACTCTCCGCCACTCCTTTTATTGCTCACCTAGTCTCTGAATAGAATAGCAGAGATCCTGGTGCGAGTCGAGTGCTACATATCCCAACATTCCGGGGCAGGGAATGCGCAAACGCATTTCCACGTCAGGTATAGAAAAACGAGCGTTTCTACTGGTATTTGTACCAACTTCGATGTAGTTCTTTCAATAATAGAATCCTAATGATTGTAATTGGAAGTTAATACAGGCGCGGGTCAAGTATTAGACTTGATTAGCCCCTAGATCGTACTTACAAAGTAAAAACCGCAAGATAAAGTAATTCTTAAAAACTAGTTTCTCATACTTTTTTCAATTTCCTAGCTAAAATATTAAACTATTATTACCGATAACAAAAATACAGAAGAAAGTGTAGAAATCATACCTATATTTTATTATTTCTTAGCTATTAAGTGAAAAATATTGAACTCATTAAAAATTAACGTAATGTTTTAACAAATAATGTAGATAAATTAGAATTAATTAAGAAAACGTGACATTTATTTCCTTTTTAATGTGGCTTGAAAAGGCCGGATTTCCTAAAAAACCTGATCATCCGGTGTTGCAGAGATTATGTTTACACTTCTTATAATACGTGGGCTAAGTACGGTATTTGTTATCATAGTAAGACAAAATAGTAGACATAGAATACACAATTCCCTGTCTACCATATGCCGACAGAGAATTGTGTCTTATTTCGGCCATATAATGCGCTTAGGCGATGAAATGTTGGAGAAACTGATCGTAGTTCACAGAAGGCAAAAGACCACGTGGCCGTTCAATCGTATCAAGCAAAGTCCTGGAACAAGTTGTGAAACCTCTCAGCAAACCTCCCATCACTTTTTAAAACTATACCGTCTTTGCACCTGGTCACAAGGCACGAACTACACGGCCCAGCTTGAAGCCAACGTTCCGGACTTTATAAAAGCTAAAGACTGACTCACAGACCTCAACCCTTGCCAACCACGGCACTCCGACATTAGCTGCCGATTGAAGAGAGAGGGAAAACCAAAAATAGTATTCAAGTACTATGAGCCCAAAATAAAATGCCCAGTCCATTGTTAGCACTAAGACTCCCGTAAAAGCGTATATTAATTGAAATTTATATTATATTCGTATTTAATAAAGTTATTGTAAATTAAATTGTATGGTAAAATTCTGTATCATAAACAAATTCCTCAGTAAAATATTTTCCTTGAATTTAACAATATAATTTCATTTCGCTGACAATGTGTTGTAGTGTGCATTAATAGCTGTGGGACATGAAAACAATTAGTTTTATAGCAAATGTAATTATTCACCTATGTATCGTAAGGTAAGGTATTAAATACATATACGTACTGGAATAAAAAAAACGATTAAGTCAAATATAATAAAAAGTAGGCAATGTTCAGTTTGGTAAGTACAAAAGGCTATCAAATCTTATTTAATTTTAACCGAATAACAAAATCCCGAAACATCGCTTTTGGACGTCGTGTATAACGTAAATGGACCGTTCTGGGAAATTGACAAAAAGGCCTATTGGAATTATTACCCCGTATATAAAAAGTAATTATCGTTTAAAATATTATACAGAAATATTTAATATATATTGCGTTCCGTTATTTCGTGACGTAGCTGAGTAATAAATATTGATTTTCAACGATCGCCTGCAGATAATTCGTGTGGACATGTTGTCCGCTTTAACTATTATAGATAAAAAGATAGGCCTTTGTTATCCTTCCTGTCCTACTAAATACAATGAAATACAGTTATTTTTTATACACACTGTAGAATTACTTTAAACTAAAATATTGTTATACTAACTTCTATAGCACTTTAACACAGTTCTCATATTTTTTTTATGAAAACAGTAGTAATTGTCAGATTTTCGATGAAAAAAAATTGTAAACTCTCATTCTTTTTTATTTTTTTATCTTTGCTTATTGTTATTTGTGTTTCTGTGTGGTTTTGTTAGTGATAAATGTGTTTATGTCTAATTTATTTATTTAAATTATATTAAAATATTTGTCGACCAATAACCCAAAGCATATAGTTTGGGTTTTCGGTTTGGTTTTGGTCAATTCGTGCAGCGGACCAAAAAAGACAGGCCTTCCAGATTTGGAGGAGGAGAATGTTGCGAATACCATGGACCGCAAAAAGAACCAATAAGTCCAATTTCAACCAACTTAAGATCCCAACAATATTGTCAATTGTCATTTACAGACGGGGACTTAGCTACTTTGGCCATATTGCCAGCAGAGAACCGTAGTCTCGACAAACTAGTAGGGAAGAGTGCCGGCAAGAAAAGTCAGGCTCGATCGCCTACACGTTGGTCTGTCCAAATAAAGACAATTATGGGTCTCAATAGTCCTAATATCATCATAAGCTGAGGATAGTGACGTGGATGCAGTGAGTCGTCTTATCGGTTAGACTCTTCGAGACAGACACGACCTTCAGTAAACAAGACTACGAAAAATAGATATGCATTGGATGGTGATGATTGAAACTATCTAAAACCGTCCCTTAAGTTTTGCACGGTGTCAAATTACATATTTAGGCCTCGTATCTCGTCATATCAGCACTGCCACTCTGCTTCATCACTTATGCAGTAACAGAAGATTTTCTTGGTATGATTGGTACCTCCTGTACTAAATTAGATCTAGAACGGATTAGTGTCGAAATTTTCAATTCCAATTTTGAACTATCCGAAGATCTTAGGTTCACGTTATGGTGATTGGCAGGTCACTCACTCAAGACATTCTCAACTCTCCGCAGATAAGTGAATTAATTCCATTCAATCTTGATCAATTTATCGTCAATTGTGGTCTTATTGTAAAGTCTCGACTTTCATTTCATAACTTTCAATTCTTATCGTGAACTAAGAGTCTATAATAAATAAACAACAAAAAAAATCGTTTGGATCACGTCAAGTTTTTGCGCATTAAAATTTCAGACGAATAACTTTAAAACTGTAACAGGATTTTGTCTGTTAATTTAAATTGCACACATTGCTTTTATTTTAATTGTAAAATGTTACTTTTACTATCATAATCAATAACGTATTAATAAAACCGATGCGTCATTAACAACCTAGACGCTGTGTCGCCTGCAATTAGGTAGAAGCCAACCACAGTAACTGTATACTGGCAATTCCGGGAAATATCGATCAAAAGTAGCCATACAATGTTACATTTCCTGAAGTATCGTTTATTAAGGGGTTTTTGTTAATTAAGGAAGGGGAGTCCGTTTGGAATCACGTAATTTAAAATATTTTTTTTATTAGCTGCTTTAAGGTGAAGGTAATAAGACTGCTGTGTCTACCAAACCAAATAAATTAGACAGGAATCGACCAATGACCGCTAATTACGTCCGTATGAAGCGGAGTATTTTGTAAAAATATATATTAAATTAAATAAACATAAAAATATAATTTTATTCTATGATTAGAGGAACTAAACGATTGGTTAAATGCCTAGACTCAAGTCAAAAACACGAAGGAGGTTATATAATACTTCCTTTCTTTGTCCGTAGAGTGCTAACACTTACTAGCCCCCGTAAAAGACAATACCACAGATTATGAAAATTTATTTAATAATAATAGCATGAAAAACTCACTTTCGCGTTTGAATTAATATTTTTTTATATTACTAGATAAAAATTTAAGTTGTCGCAAATTAATATATCAACAACAATTAAGTGAATTATCAACTTTCATATAAGACAAATAATTTAGATTGACTGACAAGTTAGTAAAAGTACAATGCAACAATTTATTCCTTGCGTGTGAGATAATATTTTAATATCTCTACACGAATATCACATTTTATAGCAAAAAAATGTTTTTTTAAACTATATTATACATAAACATCAATCACAAATTAATAAAACAAAAAATAAGTTTATATACACTTAAAAGCCTAAATAACCATCATATACTTGTTTTAAATGTTAGATTTGAAACCTTCCTCCTCCTTTAAAGAGTGAACGCATTCTTTGTTGAGATTAAAATTCCGGAAACCGAGCATTCTCTTAACTCAAACACGAATACAAAGCTCACAAATCCCAAGTTATTTTTGTAAACCTCGGGAGACAGAAAAGCATTTCCTTTTTTGCCGGCGCCCGCCATCTTTATTCAAAATAGATTTTAGTTTTGTTGCATTGCGGCTCGGCCATTCACTGCCTCTACAATTTATTTTTGATCTCGTCTTATTCATATTAGGTTTTTACCCCCGGATTCAACTTTATAAAACCGAAAGGTTATCGTCGTTATTTTCTAAAACTGTCTATTAGAAAGTGTTAACAAAATGCATGCTTCCACAACATAAGTAATACAATCTTTCTCTTTTCAGTCCGTAGCTCATGCTGAGTCTCGTGGTCGGCAAGGAAACATCTGGAGCGGACAATCTGTTTCCACCGGTTTCTGTCCAGCGCCTTTTTTATTGTACAGTTTTGAGGATAATGTGTCTTTCACCTAATCGGTACTAAGTAAAACACCTTTTTCCTTCTGTGTTACTAACCACGATCAGTTTCTCAAATTTCTCAACGCCTCTGCGCATGCCCGAAATATGATACAATTCGTTCGCTCTGTATGATTATTAGAAGTTATAATTTGCAAGTTTTTTTTGTTCCGTGTCAAAGAGGTTAGGTACATGTTACTTAATACAATGGTAACAAATGTGTAAACAAGAAAAAATGGCAAATCATTATATTAATTAAAAATAGGTTATTAAAATTTAAATCAGTTTTTTGCTGATTGTAATCTAAGTCTTTCGTTGCACTTTTTTGTCCTACATCGTAACCAATTTAACCTTGTTTCAAAATGTATCGAGTTTCTACCTCTAGGAAGTGTATTTATTACATAACTTTGCCAGTGTTACGCCTAACTTGCTTTGTTAAGAGACTTTGACGTACGCGCAACAAACATGTGATCGCTATGGTCACGCCATGCTCCTATGGTGGGTAACGACCTCTCTACCACTAGGTAGACCCAACACTGGTTAATGTTACTGGGGACACAGAACGTGTGGTCACGGATTAACCTTGACAGTATTCGGAGATGAGAACTAAATGTAAGGCAACTTCATCACCATGTATTGCACAGATTTTTTAAGTATAACAAGTGGAAAACCGACAGGAGGCATCTGATGTTAAGTAAAGCCGCCCATGGTCAAATTGCCAGAAGGCTCGCAAGTACATTGCCTTTTAGGAATTGGTATGCTCTTTTGTTTAAGAACCCTAAGTCAGTCAGGTCAATCAGAATGTTCAGTACAATAGAGAGCTATCTCTTCTCTTTAGATGAAAACCTTTTTTTAATCTCTCCTTTCGATATATCAAAGTACATAAAGTTTCGAAGACGTTTACGCGCACGGATTACGTTTAATATAATTTGCATAACATTTATTGTGATACTACACTTTATAAAGAATATGATTATAATACTATATACATACTTCGTAATTATTTCAGTTCTACAGACTTAATCGCTCGGTCAACTGTGTTCCTTGCGTCATCGCCATATGGCAGTGTGTTTATATTACACTTCCTAAGGTAGAGCATATGTTTCTAATCATTCATTAGAGTTTAATGTACTTAGTCTTAGGGTGCTCCCGTCAATGAAACCTATTAAATTTTGTATGATACTATTGTAAAGTTTTCCAAATTAAATATTTTACATAAGTAAGAGAAAACTTTGTAAACAAATAAACAATATATAGTGAATAAATCCTAAAAGTATTAATTTCCTTACCGTTTTGATATAATATTAGACATACGTTTCCCAGTTGTAAAGGAATACTTTCCGTTCTCACAGAATCTGTGGTTAAAAAAACAAAGCCGGATATTGATCACAACCACAGACTAATGCCAAGAAAATTTTAACTTCCTGCGGTGTGATGTACAAATTAGAAATAATCATAAAAATTAAGTATGCGTAAACTGAAAATTTATTTGCAAACGAACAGTTTTCTCATACAGTTTTTTTTATTAATATACAACTTTTGTCATTGAAAGAGTAATTGACATTATATGTTATTTTAAACATGCAGACTGATTAAAAACAAAGAGAACACAATGATAATTTTATAAACATGCATTTATAACTCATAATGGATATATTTTATTTAGAAACACAAAATGTTTTGTCAACTTTACACAGAACAGGAAGGTTCAACCACTGCGACCACCTAGTAAAATAAAATTTTAGCTGGAAGGTTTTACTCTTGTTAGATTTTTGACCGATATTGAATTACTGTCGTTCTTGATTCGGTATGTTCGGATTGGTACCAATGAAACAATAGTTATAAAATATATTCTATAGATTATAAAAGAACTAGGTGGCTAAAAAATTACGTGAAACAAGTCAGGTTTACACACAAATTACTGGTGTTTTGGTGCATTGTCCAACTTATTTTTTGTCAAATTATTTCGCTAATAATAATAATTAATAGTACTGAATCTAAAATGTCTTGATGAGTTTTAGACGAACAGGGCAGCTTAAAGCGCGTCTATAAGACAGAAAAAAATCTATCTAGACAAAAAGTTGTAGGAAATCTAGACAGTAACCATTACCGCGGTCACTAACCCTAAAGGCGGCTCCATAATAAGCGAGATTTATTATCATATAAATAGGTTTATTGTACTAAGATTTCGTTAATTGTAAGACAAATTAAAATTAGTAATTGATTAATCTACTTTGAGTAAGGGAGATAATTTTAAATGGTTTAACTATACGTAATAATGATACGAATGGTGAATAGATTCCAAAAGTATTTGATATAAATTTCTATATATTTCTATTTCTGAACCAATTCGACTTAGGTTATTTCAAGAAAAGAGCGTATCAGTCTTAAAAGGACGGCAACTTGCGAACCTTCTGGCAATGTGAGTGTCGATGCACGGCGGTATAACTTAACATCAGATGAGCTTCCTGCCATATTACATATAAAAAAATGATTATGAAGTTATGTAACCTAACAGTAGTTAAGTCACATATTTATTTTAGTAAAATATAATTTCCGATAATGTCCAAAAATATCGACTTCACTTGTCAGAAGTGTCACTATTTTGTTAGGGTCGCAATCCCTCTTAATATTATGGTAGATACAAGCTCATGTTTGTAACCATTACAGTAGATGTTGCCAGTTGTAACCCAGCTTCGAACAAAGAGTTTTATTTGAACATCTCCATACAAAAACGGAACTTAATTCTTGCTTTTAATTTTTGAAGTTATATCATAATCATAATATGCATAATCAACATTTTAATATGAAAAATGTCAATTTCTTTAATAATACCAAATTCATATTTTAAAACTATACATAGCTTCGAAAAAACTGAAGGTGTTCACGAGCAGTTTTTACTCTCCTTTGTTTGGATGATGATTAAAGTGTCAAATGATTCGTATTCGCAGCGAATTGGGCTTTGCTTTTTTGTATCTATATTGTTAGGTAATACCAATATCAATACAATTTTTTTAAATCTCTTATTGTCTTTTGTCATTGTTCTTTTGAAGTCGAATAATTCTTTTTTTAATTTTCGTTCGTGCATTTATAAACTAATTTATATTTTACTAATTAATAACATAGTATGTGTCAAAAGTGTGTGTGTATGTATTTTAACGTTGAACGATGATTTGGTGCATTGACACTTCCGAAAAATTTAACATCCAGTGCGTCAGCATGTCTCAGTCATGTTTAATTCCTGTTAATCCCGATATAAATCCTAGCAATCTTATCTACAAGTCAATACACTGGAACAATCGTATAATGATAAAACGAAACGTGACTCGTCGGAATTCTAGGAAGATTTGATTCAACAGTTTGAAGCAATTTTTATCACAGTAAAACATTGGGACTATATTTTTTTAAATAGGTTCGCTTAAATGATTATACGGATTTTATGAGATGTAATTTATTATTTTATTCTATGGATTAAATTGAAGTATAAATTTCTGCATTTCATCTGTGATAAAGCGAAAAAATATTGTTTGGTCTATAGCTTGCAGTTACAGATAAAATTTAAGTGAATTTTTCTTTGTCGATTTTAATATTAAGTACAGGCATTTGTTATTTTATAAATAAAACCGTATCATTCAAACAAAGAATTTTTATTTATAAAAACGTAAGTGAAAGGGTCTTCAAATATAAATAAAAATAGCGCAACTTTATTTTAACAAAAATGTACACACCCGGACCTGTCAGTCGGTTTTAAAGAACACTTGTTGCACATGACGTGGACAAATGCATCGTGTTTATTTTTATTACAAACCGAGTGGGGTACAGGAGACAGGAATATCCTAACGAAAATCCTTTCTTACACACTGAACCGCCCCTTTTTTATGTATATGTTCATAGTGGTGGTAAACGAATAAAATAAAAGTTGTATAAGACAAAGAAATTAATAAACTAAGAATGAAACTTGATCATGAACAATTAATATGAACACTTTAAATATTTAAAGAACGCGAAGACGTAAGACAAGTATTGTCGAAAATCTCTAGCCTGCCCATTAAAAATAAACAGCTGCTGTCAATAAATGATATAGACATTTTTTAAATACGAAGTGAATCCTGTAGTATTATTGTATTTTGAAAGTGCCAAAATGGATTGAACCGCTTAACATTTTTTAGACGTATCAGAGCAATTATAAGATTCGATGAGGGTTCCATTGTTCTCGAACAAAGCTTGATTAAAAAATTAAAAAGGGTTAGGTACCCTAACTCAGGTCTTGCTATTGTCACTAACCCTTCCGAAACCCTATTCAGAAGATATCTAATATACAGAAGAATTTTGAGGTCAAACAAATTTCAGCATAAACCGAATACAGAATTCGTATAAAACTTACGTAAATTGTAAGCGTGAATTTCTATAAAGAATACATTTTGTCGCCGTATATAACACAAATGTAAGAAAAATATGTATTTAATTCCATTTTCTGGCTAATCTAGATATCCATAAGCGTATAGCTCTCTAAATGGCGCCAATTACAAATTAAGACGTCACTTATCCCCTTTTGGGCGGCGTTTTAAGGCCGGATGTTTGTCACGCGTCAAATATGGCCACCACCGTCCGACTACAATGACAATTGACATATTCAACGCACGAACAGCTACTTCCATGCGTGAATCATGGACCCTAATGAATTTTTTAACGTTAGTTTAATTATTATTAGTGAATGCATGTATATTATTAGTTTTTATTAGTACACATTTGTTATAATATTTAGACCAAACCTAGTGAAAATTATTTTTGTTAGAAATAGGTCATCATTATATATGTTTTATAATGTCATTCGCATTTTAGTCCTATTAAACCCAAATATTTTTCCACAAATACAACGAGTACGTACTAGCAAGATATATTAACTTTTTTCAATTCTCTTCTTGTTATAATACGAAAATGCTTTGTTTGGATACATATATTACACCGATTATACTCAAGTAAATTTCATAAATTGTAAAACAAAAAGTCACGAAATAATGGGACACTGTATAGAGATGTGAGAGTAGGCACCTGGTCATTGCGTTTTTGCGATGGAATTCTTATTTCAAATTATTCTTTGTGTGTATTTCATACAAAACATCTGCCATTGAAGACTCTCAATAGACATATTTTTTTTATGAAGGGTTTGCATGTATGTGGCCAGTATTTGTACCGAATACAGTTTAAAAATACGAAATTATATTACTTCATCAACACAAGGTATAGGTAGGTAGGCAATATACATAAATAATATTATATTTTATAAAGAAGAAAGATATTGTGCGTGTGATTTTAATAGACAAGATTGCCAAAGTTAAAAACCTATAAAAATTCTATAGCAACTTTATGTGAGAATTTGTGGTTAAATCTTAACCATTATTTACCTTACTAAACGATTCGAGTGCTTGTGGGATTCAAGATAGTAGTCCGTATTATGAGCTTCAACTTGTCCTTATTAGTTCTATGGTACATCTACATTTAAATAAATTCTAAATTTAAAAGTAATGAAAGTTTTCCTAACTCTCTATTGTTAAAACCGAATTCTAGAACGCATTTGAAACCGTTAACGGCCACTCATAACAGTCACTTGACAGTTATCATAGTTGAACCGTGGGGCAATTACGTGTGTGAAAAATATATAGATAATAGAATTTTAATGAGTTAAAAAATATATAAAAGTTTCTATATATAATAATTTATGAGAATAAATTGTTTTAATGATGAGGTCTAATTAGCTTTCCGTTTGTACTATTAATATAATGTAAGCGGTAAAAGGAAATTATTAAATATTTTTTATGAAGATTGAAGGAAAATAATGACCACAACCTAGTTTTATAGCCATTTCCGGAATAAAAAGCTCTTTGTTTAATAATAGTAATTTCTAATCTGTGCAAATTAATTCTTCCGCAAATTCGAAATTCAAATATGCAATTGCTATCTAGACGTCAATAACCTTTGAAACACCTATTCTGATAAAAAACAGACTGCGAGAGTAAACGAGATGAAGATATGCATGTACAACAATATACTTCCTTCTTTATTCACAGTGCAGCTGTTCTATAGAACACAGTTGCCTTTGCTATTTTTAGCCCAATCTTACGACTGCTAAACATTTGACATTAAATTAATAATTTACTGGTTTTTTTTTAAATTGTTAACTATTATGATCATACTATCACAAAATGTTTGTCAAAATCGTAGTTTTAAATATTTTACGTATGAAATTTTAGTTTTTTTTTTACATTTATTCATAAAACTTATCCGTATCATAGAACGGCGCAATTGTAAAAGTAGAATGATTTTTAGTAATTAGTTTTGAACCGAAAAAAATATTCAGCGTGAAAGTATGCCATGTTTCTGTGCTCTAATAAAAACTTAAAAGGCGTAGAATCACGCCTGTAACACTTTATTACTATAAAAGGAAAAAATTTAATAACTTTCTTTATTGCGTTCTTTCTCTAGGTTTCACTTTTACAATAAAAAAGTTAGAACTACGAAGACAGTCATGTTATTATTCACAAATTAGTGCAATCTATATTCATACAAAAACTGTATTTTGTTTTTTAATCTACAAAAATTACCCACACATATTTTCATAGTTTAGTTAAGGGGTATTTTCGTCAAAATTGCTAAAACTAAATTAAAATCGTAAATCAAGGAAACAATTTCGTAAAATGTATTTCACCAGAATGGCACACCCGAAAGATAAGAATATTAATATTATTGGAATATATAGATAGTAACATACATGGATAGGAAACTTTGAATGAACGAGATTGTCCTCCGAGCGTTAAATAATTTCAAATTTCGAATTGTTTAAAAATACGCCATGTAATTCGATGACAATATCAAATTATGTTTGTATAAAATGCATATTTTTCCATGATGTAGGTAGAAATGTCATTTGATACGTTAAATGTAGTAGGTATTACTGTATAAATATATAATATGTCTAAGTATTGCTACTTAAACCTGAACCTAAAAGTACCCCTTTCATACTTACTAGTTCCAGAATACTGGTTATTAACGCTTAAATATTTAACTGCTTTCGTAGTTCACAAAATTTACCATAAATAATTAATATAGGTTTACTTTAATTAATTGTTGCATTTTATTTTTAAATCACAGAAAATAATTCGTAGACACATGGTAATAACCAAAAATACCGTTGTAAAAATTCAAATATCACCTACCTTTGAGCCGATTTGGTTCCCGCACTGTCCCGCCTGCAAATGCACTATTTCCCTCATATTTGTATAAAATAATAATTAATTATAATGTTACACAGCCGATCACGTTCCCGGCTGATGCTCAAATGTCGAATGAAGATGCAAGATCGCTTGAAACGCTGTGTGAATGGGAATGAACTACAATGACAACGTATGGGGTGAGAATGTGATCAGTAATGGAAACTGCCGGTATTTCGGGAGTATTTTTTTTACTTTACAAGTAGAAGAAGTAAAGAGCCGAATTTGCGTTCCAGCTCGGGTCTGCGTTTTTATGTTATCTTTTTCTTTTAATTATTTATATAATTTAGAAAAAAAAATGTTTAATAGGTCTTTATACACTAACTTACCATAAACGAATAAACGAAATAACTGTACAAAATAGATCTTAGGCCCTTAGTCTAGAACATTAATTAAACTTGAAGCTGTCAAACCGTTTTCTCCGTATGTATTTCGACAAATTTGACAGCGCTCAAGACGAGATTGTGACTAGAAATAATAATTAGGATACGGACCTTAAATGTTATCGAACTAAGATATCTTTGTGATAATGTCAATTTTATAATTTTTATGAATTAAAAGAAAAAAGACGCAGGGAAAATTAAAATAATACAATGGCAACCCCAAGTGAATCATCGCAAGTTCGCCGGCCGGCGGTCGCCATCAAATAACAATAGCATACAATTATTCAAGGACCATTTAAGTTCTTAGATATAAATTTGATAACGTGTTAATACTAACAGAATTAAGAAATGAAACCACAGCTGTATGAACATGACATAAGTATATGATTCCAGATTCATTGAACCCCGGAAGTGCAAAAACTCATTTATTTATGTGAAATTTAAAATTGACCTTGGGCATAGAAACCAAATATATTTAAATAATTCTTGTATATATTTATAATTTTGATATATCATCAAACCTTCACGCGATTTCTTTAGCGTATTTAAGCGTGAGGTGAATTAGATTGCAGAACATTAAAAAGGTCGAGTTGCATCAAAAAACGCAATTCGAGTAATTCCTCTGAGGAAGATTTTTATGAACAGAAATTTTTACGAACATTATCTATGACATAGAAAATTATTATGTTAGTATATAGCTACTAAAAATCTAGGTTAAGTAAAAACATATTAAGGAAACGAAGTTCGCAAGAGCAGCTACTATTGTAATAACAATGTTATTCCTTGACGTAGTTTGAGTGAAATATCGAAGCTTTTGACAAGAAGTTAATACAATAAACGATAATTAATAACTAAATGTAGTAATATAAATCTCTCATCAATATGTTTACTAACAGTTGTATTTAATTCCGCCAGTGGCAAAGGGACTCCTATGTCTTAATAGCATAAATCTCAAAATAATGATAGGGACAATTACGGGCCACTGTCTCCTGAATTAACAACTCTTTGTCCTTGAACTCACAGTCCCTTGTGTTCAGGCTGTTTCAGACACCCACGTCCTGAAATGTGTGGCTTCACAACGAGCAGACATCCTTGGAGCAGTGAAGTCGCACCGTGAAGCCTGCGAAGTGCCAAGTATCTTAATTACGGACCAAATATGCGTCTATGTTGGGAAACTAAGTCCAAAGCACCATCTATTAATCTTAAAATTCAAACATTAAATACACTAAAGAAAATTCGTCTCCTTTGCTAAGATGAAAACACAAGGAGTTTTTTTCTTCATATCCAATACCGATTTCAGTGATTTGTTGGTACTCAATAATATTAGGAAGGAAGAACCCTGGTTCGGTGTTTTTGTATCTGTAGCGCTTATGTAGTTTACTATTTAGTACAAAAACTAAATATGGATATCCTACCTATAGCTACTCTATTATATATATAATAAAAGCTTTTATCATAATTTCCGTAACCCGACTGGCGGAGACCATAAACAATACAAAAATGTAAACTTTAAAAATACTTTTAGTTAAAAAGCTTTCTCTAATCTCTGCAATTAACTCCTTAATTTTTGGTCTACAGAATAAAAACATCGTAAATCTTAAAACATCCAATTTTGTTTGGATTACCATCTCCAAAACTGAGTAGTATGCTTAACATCTCATAAACACACCATAAACTTAAATAGAAAACGAAAGTTAAAAATATAACCTCCAAAGGAGACGTTGGCTTGGCGCCAAAAATGTCAACGACCCCAGCTTCCCTAGGATTTAATAGTCTGGAAAACGTTTTCAAGCAAAACAATTTTATCGCAGTTGATGTTTCTGGATAAATTAATTAGATCACAACTTTTTGGGTTCAGTATTATAATAGTGGCAACTTATTGTTTGTACGATTGACTAGACACACCAATACATATACAAATGAAGTTTGTCCTTCGTTTTTCATATAAAACGTATTGCTACCACTTACTAGATTTTTTAGCAACTCAAGTAATAGCAACTAAGTATTGTTCGTGCATTAATAGATAATATCTTAACTGGGGGCTGTATAGGGTGACATAGACAAAAATCTTTTTTTTATAGAATTTGTTTTGATTATTCAATATAGTTAGTTGCCTTCGACAGCAATACAATGATTATAACGGTCATACAATTTTCCATACCACTTTTATAGTACTCCTTAGCCTCAAAATACGCTTCAGTTTCGGTGATTAACTCTTCATCAGCGCAAAATTTCTCTCCAGCGAGTATTCTTGAAGTCTAAAAACAGGAAAAAGTCTCTCGCGGGCAAAACTTGGAGACTTGCGGGGGATGCGGATGAAATGCTGGGAAAATGCCCCTGATTGTTAATAAGACATGAAGTCGAGACTGACAGGACTACAACTAGGGAATGCAATCCCGACTCGAGATCCTACGGGATTAGAAATATCAATTCGGCGGGATCCCGAAATTTTCGGGATCTCGTATAGTTTAATAAATAATTCACGTGACTGAATACGATGAAAACTGCATGTTTGTGATAGTGAGGTTAATTAAGATAAAATATTATTTGAAAGAAAACAAAAGCCTTTATCCTTTAATATTACGAACTAAACAACTAACAATTTTAATTACATGAACATAATCAAAACAAAAGTAGGTATAGCTCAAGGAGATTAAAATTGGTGATTTTGAAAGTAACTTCTAAAAAAAGAGTATCTTCTAAAGTGTCTCAAGAGTGCTATCTGCTAACCGGCATCTAATGTCCATTGCAATGTACCCTATGTAATGTGCAATGTCGCGTGAAGCGCCCCGAGCGGAGGTGTGTAGAACCGCTGACCATTGCAGCCCAATCCCGTCAATCTCGAACGGGATCTCGTCATATTATGCTTCGGGATTGCATTCCCTAACTACAACGTCAACCGTACTATGCCTAATATTAGCTGATAGTTGTCACATCGTATTCGATTTAGACTTAAAGAACCATTGAAAAGAGCCATAAAATTTACTGAACAATGCAATCTTTTGTACCATGGGAGGTATATCTTTTATTAATGTATTAAAGCACATAAAGAAAGATACTATGTAAATTAGGTATGTATATCAGTTCTATGTTTATTTCTCGGTTTAAGCGTAATTTTTTTGGCGCCAAACTTATATTTGTAATCATTATTGGTAGTGCCCGAATGACGTAAGCCATTAGATGTCCGGGAATAGTAATTTGCTCATGCCACAAAAATCGTTAAACTTTTTTATTTTATTGGTATGATTAAAAAAAACTAACGGTTTACGACTAGATTAGCTGATTAATGGATCATTGAACCGAATATTTGCGCACGCCGGTAACGTAAACTAATTAGAATAAAATTTGAGAAAAAACATTTTTACGTAGGCTTCTGCTATAGATAGCTGAGCAGTGTTGGCCTAGTGGCTACAGTGCAAGTTATCTGCATCGAATCGTTGGAAGAGAGGCGACACCCGCTTGTCATCATTGTGACTGTTTAGATGATACGGTGAGGCATACAGTGGAGGAGTGTCCGGCTTGGGACTACTTTCGCTCGGTGCTTGCTGATAGCATTGATGGCAATCTGTCGCTTCCACTAATTATTCAAAGAATGGTAGAAGCTGACAATGACGGTCCTTGGAATGCCTTCAAGGCTTTTTGTGAGGCCGTCATGAGTCAGAAAGAGAATGCGGAGCGTCAGCGTGAAAATGATTCAGATGCTCCGCCAGTAAGGAAACGACGACCGGGGCAGCGACGCCGTGTTTTCGCACGTCTGCCCTAAGTTAAGATTTGGAAGATTTGTGCGTGAGAGGAGTCATGTGGCATTCGCGTTTGGCGGGGGTAAGGATAGGGCTCAGCTATTACCTGCCGTCGCCCTTTGGCGAGCTGAAGTCATCCGTCAGGTTTTAGTGGGTAGGGTTTATTAAGTCTGAGTCCCACATAATCCCTGCTGGTGTAAAATACCGTAGGGATATGCGTAAAAGCATTTCCTGACGGAAAAAAAAAGTGGCTACAGTGCGCCCTTGGGTAGAATGCCTGGCGAACCCCGAGGGCCCATCTTAAGGGCGTGTGAAGGGCTGAGGTGTTTTTAGTGGGTCGGGTCTCGCTACCCCTCTGAATAGCAGAGGGATTTAAGCGTAAACCAAGCCCCACAGTCCCCGCGTCAAGCTCGATATCCTTGGCGCGGGCCTGCGCAAGCGCATTTTAACCTCATACAAAAAAAAAGTGGCTACAGTGCGAGACTCTCGTCTCTAAGGTCGTAGGTTAGTACCCCGGTTGTGCACCAACGGTCTTTCTTTCTATGAGCGCTTTTAACATTCGCTCAAACGGTGAAGGAAAACATAGTGAGGAAAGCGGCTTGCCTTAGACTCAAAAAGTCGACGGCGTGCGTCAGGCACAGAAGGCTGATCACCTACTTGCCTATTAGATTAACAAATGATCATGAACAGATATCTGAGACCCACACCTAAAAGGGTAGCGCCATTAATTTTATTTTTCTGCTATAGTTAAAAATAAAATATGTTTATATGGAGCATAACATACAGGTATCACTTATTCCACGTCATTAAATTTGAATAGGTAGACATCCCTACTCATCGGCAAAGAAGACAGAGGGTGTAGGTCGAGAGAAAAAGCCGGCTTAAAAAACTCTCGGTACGGAAAAAACACAATTTTAATTAAAAATTTAGAATTATGTAAATAATTATAAGTTTTAATAATAATACATAGCTTTAATCCGTTCAAAACGTGTTTTTCTTAATGTGTACTCTCGGTACTCTTTAAACGTATTATTGATCCGACCGACTCCTTAAATTAAATTTCATTGCTATAAGAGGAGAACCTCCAAGGCTGGATTCACACTAAGGTTCGTTCACGGTCCCATCTCAGTCAGCGAAATTTAAAACAATGTCTGTTAAGTATGTCTACTACTACTTGAACCAACTTAGAATAACCCTAAATATCGTTTATCCCTAGTTTTTGTTGTACACTCGATTTGAGAGGATTCAATCCTTTTAAGGGATTAAATATGATCAAGTAATATAAAATAGCTAATTTCGAACGGTGTTTATATTTGTTGGTTGGGTTCGAAGCGTAATAAAAGAATAAATAACCCCCTAAAATCATCATTTTCATTCTCCCTAAATTTGGCGGAAAATCCCCCAAATTGACACTTCTGAACAATGTGTGCATACTATTCATAGCTCTTGAATAAATTTTGTTCCAGCGAGAACAAACTTGTCACGACATGTTTTGATAGCATGAATGCCAATGCTTTGTTCCCTGTTCATTCATTACGTTTCTTTGAAAGGCATCAATTGTTTGAAAGATTTTATTAGAGTCCTATTTATTATTTGAAAAAAATTACTAACGATGTCTAAGCCAGTGTGGACTAAACAAGACTATTTATGCATAAATAATTGATTTTTAAAATGATAGACATTATAAAAGTGTTACCAGTGATACAAATTCATCAAGAATTATATTAGAAGATTGTATTTATAAAGTAATTAACAGAAATTCCCGGAAACGTTAGAACTAGGGTTGCCATCCGTACTTTTTAATAACTAATGTAACTTATTAGGTAACTTCGTCGTAAATATTTTTTCGTTAAACGGAATTTATCGATTAGCACTGGCCACTGAGTTAAATATAGATTGTAAAGATGTTTGTTGCACATACAAGTTCCGCGGCTCAATTCAAGTCGTTTGTTTAGACACATTTAACATGGCGAATGCTTGGAGGAGTTGTTTGAATACCTAGAGCTAAGTTTTATAAACGATCGTCGAGATACAACCAAAAAAACCCACAATGATTTGGACCGGACCCGCCTTTTGGATGCCTGAACCTTTGTTCCCCCGCTGAAGCATCTGCGTAATCAGGATTACACAAGGCGTTGCACGGTGTGGTCTCCTACGGCGCATGAAGGCGTCGCAGAATCTCTGGAGGATTTCCCACGTGCCGTGCCATTCGACTTCGTAACTCCTCTCACAATGTTATCGACTGGAGTCCTCGCCCTTTAGCACACCTAGTAGATGCTTCCTTTCCACCTCCCATGCACAGGATGGCCGTGCATGGGAGGAATGGAAGGGAGGAATGGAGGGATGGAAGTCAAGATATCTGATTTACTTGACTTAACGTCCTATAGACGTTAACCCTAGAACCCTAGTCCTCAGGGAGTCTCCATCGCGTTCAGTCTTGAGCCTTGTATTTCACCCAGCTTCAAGTATTTCCAGCTTACTTTGGCTTATTTGCAAATGTTTTACGCCAGGTTTTCCATGCGGGGACCAATGAACCGCCTGCTTTTGGAATAATTGAAATGTCTTCGAAGCCTATCCATTTCCACTTACGTTACTTGAATATGAGGGTTTCTCAGCAGCGCTACCAAAGTTGCTCGTTAGATACATCTTGCTATAACTAAGCGTTCCAAATATTTTTTTCCGACTCTCGACTCTCTTTGGCGATAAGCCCTACTATTTGTTCCCATGATCAAATTTAAAATCAATCAACACTAAAGCTGATCTAAGCCGATTATAACTGGTTTAAGTTGCGAACCGTCTATAAATAAATTATCATTTAAATAAATAATAAGATATAATAAAGATTACGTGGACATAATAATAAACGCAGCACTTAACATATGAGTATATTGTTTACAAAAATCTATATAAAATAAAAATAAATCAGTGACACTACAACCATTCTGGGCCTCAGATTTCTGTATCTGTTTCATGATGTTATGAAACATGAGGATGATTAACAAAATGTGTTAATCTTATCGGCAAGTAGGTGATCAGACTCCTGTGCCTGACGCACGCCGTCAACTTTTTTGGTCTAAGGCAAGCCGGTTTCCTCACGATGTTTCTCCTGACCGTTCGAACGAATGTGCACATTGAAAGAAAGTCTATTGGTGCACAGCCGGGCATCGAACCTACGACCTCAGGGATGAGAGTCGCACGTTGAAGCCACTTGGCCAGCACTGCAAAATTTTGATCAACACACATTTATGTAATGAGACAAATATAGTGTTTATAGTCCCTAACCCCCCAAGGAGAAAAATTCTATCGTTCCAGTTTAATTGATTCTTTCAAAGATAGAGCTACTGCAAAGACATAAAAAGCAATTGATTGATTGACCGCAGCCCATGGGTACCTATTTTAGTGGGTTCGTTGCCGGCCTCTGAAGGAGTAGGCTCCCTTTGTAAATTAAAATCTCTAAGGCAAATGAAAAATGTTGCGAATCTCGTCAAAGCTGAAATACTGGCATCCCAGCAATGATGCTGTAAATATATGAATATTGAGTGGTAACTCGACTAATTAGACAGGTGTTGCTATACTTGAGAACTTTAAGTTTTTAAATATCTCTAAGTAAGAAATCGAAATGTAAATTTTGTTACATTTCGATTAGGTTCAATAAATAATTTTTTTTTTTAATTTTTAACGGTGCGGTGTCTTCTGTCTATGCGTTTAACAGTCGCTCGTACGACGAAGGAAAACTACGTTAGGAAAGCATGTTTTAGACCAGTGATGGGCAAAGTAGGGCCGAGAACCATTGCCGGCTCGCGAACGCTTAAACCGGCCCGAAAAGGGTCCATCAGCATGCATCTGGCCCGTTATAATTACGTTTTGACAATCAAGAAGAAAACGTTGATTCTATTTGTAATGTTTTTTATAATATTAAGATTAAAAGCTTTAACAATAAACCTCTAGAATTTCTTAAACTTTGTGGCCATTAAAAAAGTTTGCCCTCCAGATTCTTAGGACCAAAAATACGACGGTCAGATCACCTACCTATAAGAAAAGATCTTGAAACAAATACAGACATTTGTATAAAGCTTGTAGTGCCAAAAGTTTTTTTATAACACTTGATAGCTGTAAGAATTTCACTTTAACAAAATTTGATCTTATTTCCGCTCTATTAATTTGTATTTTTTAAGTGACATTCAAATGCAATATAACCTCCATGGGAAATATTATAAAAATATTTTTAGGTTTTCTGACGTATATACGGTTATACGATATATAAGATAATGTTAGTCTTGAGTAATTGGTTTTTGCTACGGTATCATATTCAGGGATCTAGTTTTTTTTCGAATGGAATCTCGCTGTTCTCGTGCAGGGTGAGCCATTAAAAGCCCGAATTGAGCAGCGATCTCGTCGTCTTCTCGGCATATATCTATTATATATAAGATAGTGTTAGTCTTGAGTAACTGGTTTTTGCTTCGGTATCATATGAACTGAAGTGACCCCATGATTTTTGAAATGAAGAGATTAAATCCTAGGATCTAGTTTTTTTCGAATGGAATCTCGCTGTTCTCGTGCAGGGTGAGCCATTAAAAGCCCGAATTGAGCAGCGATCTCGTCGTCTCCTGCGAGACGCAGACCTCAGCTTGAGCCGTCGCAAGGTGGTCAATCGTTTGGAGTCCGAACGAAAGCTCACTGGTGTGAGTAGAGTTCGTAGTACCCCCCCCCCCGTAGGACCCTCGCGATTCCCGATGAAGGTGAAAGGAAGGTGGAAGGTTTCACTATACCTGACCATGATTTTGCTTTATCGCGAGGGCGTTTGCCTAGTTTCAAAAAGTTTATTCTAGATTAGTCGTGTCCACGACTTTTTAAATGCAATAGTTCGAAGTTTGATTTACAAAAATAACAGTTTTGGGATACCAAGCAGAAAAGGCTGCACGGTAAATTATTAATGAAACAGTCAGTGTCAAATTGGCATTTGTTTTGTAAAGTTCAGTAAATTAACGTTAAATAGAACGTTCCGAACGTTCAAACCTAACTGACGGAACATTTTCGAGTCGGGAATTTAAGGGCTCTGCTGTTGTCCTGCCTAGGGCAATTGTTGGTGAAGCCTTTGGGTTTTAGTGATTATGCAGAATAGTGACTCCCGTACTAACTAGTCACGCCACGAAAGGGTATGTGCATTGCATTTACCCTAGTCAAAAAAAAAGTTAGAAGTTATGTCTTATGAGTCGATATTGCGTACTTATCATATGCGTGATCGTTAACCCAGTATTATGTAAAGTGGTATTTATTATATAACTTATTAATAAAATAATAAGCACAAAGAAACAATTTATGAATGCATAAAAATTAATTACAATATGTCACAATTTTTAATCTGTTGTAAAAAAAAAACAGTTATAAAAAATTATCCTCATTTTATTCAACATGGTCACCCTATATTAATTTTATACCTACCACATTATAATACAGTTGTTTACTTTTCACAGACATTAACGTTTCTCGACGCATCTAGAACACACAGATTTAATGACCACAGGAATTAAAAAACCGCCAAAAGTGCCTTTATCGAATGTGATTGTGAATAAGTGAAGGGATTTTATGTACACACAGATAACAAGGTATGTAAGTGATTTCTCAATAAGATTTATAATGAAGGTTGAGTCTCCGAAAAATTAGAATAAAATAACTTCATACCGATCTCAATCAAAGATGGATGTCGTGTGCCACAGATAATAGACTTTTAACTTCTTTTTTTATTGAATTTAGAAAAAGATGCATTATATGGCCACTGAGATATTGAAGCCTAAACATTGCTTATTTATTGGTGGTTGTGTGGTAAATATTACCGCGTGCGTGCATAAGTTCGATATATTATGCTTGACTTAGATCTTCGGTATGAGATAGGTAGAACTGGAATCTTAAGGTATTGAATTTATCATCCTTTTAGTTAAAATGTTACTATTTTTTTACATTAAGCGTCTACATTTTGATAAACTAAACCAGAATATAGTTGACATTTATTTCTTGCATTAATTTGAATATTATTGAATATAATATGAATTTAAATTATTGACTTTTTTATGTGATATAAATATTTTTAGCCACAAGACAGTGGCTAAAAATCACTGTGGTAATGGATGATATTTGAATTGAAAATAATATGTAACATAGCGTTATTTGTCGTTGTATGAATTTACAACACAGTCGCAGTTCAATAATTGTAAACTTCAAACGCGCCGTGATTTTCCAATATGTGTTTTTCCTTAATACAATTCTCAAAGCCAATAAAACCGTCATTTATTAATAGTGTATAACAATTTATTGTACACAAGTTAACAATACAGACATATGTGCTAAGTATAAGAGGCAGGCTTATTGCTAATAAGTAATTAGATTCAGATATATGTCAATAAAAACATAACCTGTTTTTTACAACCAAGTCTTGCAACACAGTTCTTCTACCGTAAAAACTCGTGTCCATGTCATAATTGGATTATTGGTTGGCCTCTTAATTTATTCAGTCTCTACTGAAGAGACCTTCTGTATTAAGTTATTACGCAATTAGCCAACCTATCAACATCTTATTCTGATTGTATCAATATTACAAATCTTTTATATTTTAAATAAATACATTAACTTGGCCATCGCATGGAAACACAATGTATCCTTCAAGTAATACATGTTATATTAAATTAGATTTAGCCAGTAGTGAGTATTGTAGTTCTCAAATCCCAACTTGTATAAAAGGAACAGCCATGAACACATGCACACTTTCATGTCTATCATATGGATTCAGAACGTGGATTTTTAATATGCCGCTAATAAAGAAGATGGGTGTATGCCAAAGGCCTATGGAGCGTTGCATTCTTTGATTTAAACCTAAAGACAAAGTTAAAAACGGTGTGATACGAAGCCTAAAGCCTAAGTAAAGACGCCGTAAACTTACCAAAAAGTTACAGTGGAAATAAACCGGACATATTGCACGCATGTGTCATGTGTCAAGATCCTTACTTGAAATGACCCAGTGAGAGGAAAAGAGAGAGGTCGCCCACTAGAAACTTTAAGCGGGAATCATGTTTGGTGGCGGTTTTCACACGGATATGATCAAATAAAGCGTTTTGTTACAAGCTGGGTAACAACATACTTTAATGCTTTAAAATATGAGCGTATAACTAACATAGAATAAAGAGAGTAAGCTTGCGACACCAGCAAAAACTAACTCGGCTTATCTAAGGGTTCACAAATCTAAATGACAATTATATTATTGGACATTATCGGAAACAAGAATGTTAAAATACAATTTATGAGGGAGGTCAAAACTAAAGGGTTCAATATTGGCTTCGAGTATGCGATTTTTGTTTACATTTTGGATACGCTTCTAATTATTAACTAAAATATTTATACGAACTAAAGTAAGGTTAGATAACTCGAGGTAGAATTCGAAAATAGACGCTAGGAATGGACCCATTCGAAGTATTTGGAGGAGGCCTTCACTCACATTGGAGGTCGAGTATGTTCAAAATAATGACACAGACTTAATGAAACGTGTTATGTAAATGTACTCGAATAAAAGCTATTTTTATTAAGTATTGTACATTGACAAAATTTGACTTGTTATAATTCTAAAACTGGTTCAAATTTAATGAAATATGAAATATACTGTGTGAAACAAACTCTGCTTGGTAATTGAAAATTCGGAACTAAACTTAACCGAATCTAAACTGCGTCAAGAATAAGATGGTACGGCCGTGCCACTCTTCTGCTCGACACTTGGCGGGCGCAGAATATAAAGTTTAAAAACAAAAGAAGTTGATAGAAATATGAAAACATAACTACAGCATGACTATACATATTGGACTGACATTAGATATAACATTACGTTTCGTATAGATATATATCATTCACTATGTATAGAGATGGGCAATGCGTTGTGCAGTTACTTAGATATTTCTTGTTAAAACTTTTCTAGCGCATAAAATTGATAAGTTATATTTAAAAACAATGCTTTTAAGGCGAAAGATAATTCACAAGTACACTGACGACATACATAGATGATATGTCGACTGTCAAACCAGCTCGAGATTTAGGCCAATAGGAAAGAGGATCACAGTGTAGGTACCTATCTGCATTCTGCGTGAGTGCTGAGTCTGTAAATAATTTAACTGCATTGTATATTTATTATTTTATTTATTAATAAACATGGTCCCGTCCTTGCTGAACGATTATACAAAATATATGTTATAAGCAACGGTTCAATATTTACGAGCAGTAACACTTAATATTTACCTTTTAACTGTCAAAAATCCTTGTACTAAACTGACCAACAGTTATCTCTTATAATTATTTATATATAAGCCACTCATTAACTTAATAATAGTACATATAATATATTACTGGGGGCGAAAATAACTAGTTGAAATGAAAGTAGATAATAAGTTGCTGTGGTGATATTACACGTTAAAATCTATTGCTACTTACTTCCTACTCTTGACCTGATTGTAGAAATAAAAATGGTATGATATAAATGAAAGAAAATAAAAAACTTTATTATACATAATAAAAAATTGCAAACATATACAGTGCAACTCTATATAACTACAGTGAGTCTGTGCATGTTATGGCGTTATAGAGAGTTGTTGTTGAATGGAGAAGAAAAACGTCGAAGAGAAAGAAAATAGATAATCCATGACTCCTACTTATAATTAGTCATGGTCAACCACGGTCTCTACACGTGTAAGCAATCAAATTACTTAGAAAGTTCCTACACATGATGCCGAAAGTCGGGTTAGGACAATGAAGCGACAAAAGAACGTACACAGCTGCGCAGTTTTTCCTAATGTTAGCAACTTAAACAGAACTTTATTCCTCAATTGTTGTCGTTATAGTCGTTATAGAGTGGGTGTAATGCTGTGTAGTTGGCCGGGCCATTTTTCCAAGTTTGAGTTTTCTTATGGAATCTTGCTGCCTTAAGGGCCGTTACAGCCCGAGCTGAGCTGTAACGGCCCTTAAGGCAACGGTTACGGTTTTCCCACGAGTAGCGCAAGGGCGTCCTGTGAGACTTGGACAACGGCTTGGACCATCACAGGGTGATCATTCGCCTGAAGGGCAAGGCGGAAGCTCACTGGAATGAGCGAAGTAAAGGTCCTCGCCTTTCCGGGTGAAGACGGTTTTTTACTGAAATCTGATTTTTATATTCATTGTTATTGGCCTCTCGGGCGGCTTTTAATTTGTCATTGGCTATCGTGATTGGATCGTCCGGATCCGATAAAGCATATCGGGGCCTCCTTCGGGCCTTTTTTGTCGTAGTATATATTGTTAGCTTCTAATATTAATATAATTAAATTCTAAACATTTTTATGAATCATATTCTTAAGAATCTTGCTACAAGTGCGCATGTGCAATAGTTATTCATTTGACTCGTTCGGTTGTTTACGAGTTGTTACGAATTGACTCGAACATTTTCCCGAAGTGGGATGGTCGAGTCGGAGGAGGGAGTTGTGATTATAAAAGAGGTTGTGACATGCGCACGGGCCTTTTCTTCGTACAAGTTTGAAGTTATACAGTTCACGTAAAATCAGTGAAGTAAATTATAGTGAATTATGTCATCATTGAAGTGTTTAATTTCCTACCCTAAGAACTAAATCAACTACCGCTAACAATATGTAGATTGCGTTGCGTGGTTCGTACTCATGTAATCTTAATGCAACGTCCCGTTTTATTCATTTCATTGGTCAACAGCATCACGACCACGAGTCGACAGGCGTCATGACGCCGTAACATGTTACGTATGTCCAATCACAATTGAAGCGTATTCCTTCTTTCGTCTTCCGTCTTTCGAAAAACAAAAGTCACACTCACATAATTACATTCTAACGAATCAAATATCCTTTACTTTCTACCTCCCTGGTAGTTTCAGTTTAATATAAACAGATATTTTTAATTAAGAGTGATGACTTTGGGGTTTCCCCCCAAGTTATGGAGTCTAGAGGAATTTTTAGGGCTTGCATTTATTTAGGGGGTACTATTTAAGATTATTCTGGAACCCAACCAACAAATTAAATTCCAAGCCACCATTGGATTACCATTAACTGATATATCAATAAGCTATACTACTATAAGCTCGAGTAGTTATCTTATACTACTTGAATAAAATCAACGGCGCTACAATTGTGATCGTGATCAGCCTTCTTTGCCTGACGCACGCCGTCGACTTTTTGGGTGTAGGGCAAGCCGGTTTCCTCACGATGTTTTCCTTCACCGTTCGAGCTAATGTTAAATGCGCACATAGAAAGAAAATCCATTGGTGCACAGCCGGAACTCGAGCCTACGACCTCAGGGATGAAAGTCGCACGCTGAAGCCACTAAGCCAACACTGCTCTATATTCAATCTATTATACTACTTGAAGATATTTATTATTTATTACCTCTCAAACTGAGTGTAAAACAAAACCTTTATGAGTTTTAAATCGATATTGGAAAAGGGTATTTGAAGATAGTCCTAACTTACTAACTAACTATAGGACTAACTAAATATACATTATGTGGGATTGGAATTCACTGTGTGTAAATTATACATTCTTTGCAGATGACTCGAAGTTTATCAACGCTAGCAGTGGAACTCTTCGATGCAGGCGCAGTGAGACTTGGTGATATAGAGGCGAAGCTAGGTCGACACACTCCTATATACTTCGACTTAAGAGTCATCGTTTCTCATCCTAGAATGATGGTAAGTAATTCAGAAATCAAGTGCATAGAATGGACGGAAGAACTGGAAAAATATTAACTGTCACAATTTTTTTTTCTATTCTTGTATTAATAATTTTATAGCTCTATAATTTACCTTATTCCGAACAAAACACTATTTTAGTGGTGCCCGATGGGTCACACCACGGTACAAATTTAAATTCCTTAGTTAAAAATAAATAATTTTAATACATAAAACAAAACGAAATTATTACAACACAGATAGAGTATTATGTATTTATGTTAATTTTATAAGAATCAAAATTGTTTCACAATATTGTGCAAAGTAGTCGAAAAAAGTAATTACGCAGATGATCTCATGAATAAGTAATAATTCAGAGATTTATTACTTTTGATAGATCATTAGTCAACGAGATATAACTAATTATTTTATTACATACAGAAGTTATCGAAGTGAGATAACGGGTAGAAGCAGTCATTTCTTAAGAAATATTTTCTTTTAAATATTCACGATTTTTATAACGATTTATGGCGTACTTTTAGGGACAGGTAATCAATCGAAGTGATAAATGCGTTGCCAGCCTATGAAGATGTGGTATCTTTTGGAAAGTTTATATATCGTTTTAGTATGAATGTGTATCGCTTATTTGTTTATTTGACAAAGATTTTTTAAATTATTAATTTTCGTCGAATAAAATACTTTTTTAGAATTAGTAATAATCGTGGAATAATAATTAGAGTAAGTATGTCAGTTACCGAATACACAATCATATGATAGCGGTATGTAAAGTGACTACAGTTTTTTTTTATCGCAGCCCATGGACACCCATGGTAGGTTGCCCAAGCCATTGCCGGCCTTTGAGGGAAGAGTATCCACTATTTTTAAATTGGAGATAGTTCCTTCTCCAACACCCCTAACGGGAGTCGTTTCCACAGTTCGCTAGTTCGCAAAAGAAAATGTTTTGCCAACGGACCGTTGAAGATAGCCATGAAGGTTCTAAGAAAAACAATTGCACGTCGAGTTGATTTTTTTGAAGTTTAGCCAAATGAATAACTTATTTTTTCAGAACGCGGTATCCCAAGAACTCCTCAATTTAGCTTCAAATATTGAACACGACATCTTGTGTGGCGTGCCGTACGCTGCACTACCCTTTGCCACTGTCATGTCAGTCACAGGAAACACACCAATGATAATGAAGAGGAAGGAAACAAAACTCTATGCAACCAAAAAGATTATAGAGGGCGTTTATAATCGACACCAAAAATGCCTCGTGGTTGAAGATGTAGTGACCTCTGGCGGGAGTTTACTTGAAACAGTGTCAACGCTACGGAACGAAGGTTTGAGCGTAGATCACGCTGTGGTAGTGTTGGACCGAGAACAAGGTGGCGCCAGTGTGCTAATGGCAAATGGAGTTAATGTGCACGCACTGTTCACTATGACAGATCTTGTAACAATGTTGAGAAACGCTGATAGAATTAACGACGAAACTGTTGAAATTGTGTCCGATCATATCAAAGAGTGTCAATTTGGATTAAAAGAACCATTGCAAAGAATTAACGGAGCTGATAACGGCCCTTAAAGCATTGATTCATAATTCAAGATGATTGTGCATTACTTTTCGTACTAGGCTTTAACATGAACAGTTTGATAAAATATTATTAAAATAGGAACATATTTATTTTTTGCAAGTAAAAATAAAGCTATTTCACTCACTTGTTTGTGTTAAATTTATTGGTTAAAAAAATAAAATAAATCAGTCAGAATCAAAATCAGATTTCTGTCAATCTAATAGGCAAGTAGGTGTTCCTGTGCCTGACACACGCCGTTAACTTTTTGGCTCTAAGACAAAGCCGGTTACCTCACGAAGTTATCCTTTACCGTTCGAGCGAATGCTAAAGAAAGGAAATCTAAGGTGCACAGCCGGGGATCGAACCTACAAGCTCGAGTCGCATGCTGGAGCCACTAGGCCAACGCTGCAATTTTTTTGGTTATTGACACATTTATTGCACAGACAGTTTTTATAACATTTTATTTTATTATATTCGTCGTATGTATTAAGAATGAAGTCATCTCAACAAAGTTAAATTTTAACTAATTAGACCCGGCAATTCAAGTTGTTAACGGCCAACCTTTAGCTATAAAGTGAAGAAGAATTGTGTGGACGAATTAATTTTTCAAGTTTAGTTCCCCCCCCCCACAAACAAACAAGTTCCTCGAGTTAAATTCGCTTATAAAATGTATACCATAACTACTAAGTACCGTTTTTGGTTCCAATTCGATAGTATATTTGTTTAATAATCAGCGTAATTAATATTAAGTACGTATTTGCCATTTTTATACGAAATAGGTACTAACAAATATTTCGCATTCTCGAAATGAATGAAACAACTTTGCAGCTCTAATAATGTACGTAACATTACAGAATATTTTATGAAACAAGCAGTGACGACAAGAATTTACCAGCAGGCAGAGTAGGCTGGAGCCTAGGGTGGCTAATTTTTGGGGCGGCAAATTTGAGAACCGATTATTTTTGCTACCTTATAAAATTTAAAAGATTTCTGCATGACGCTTTCTGATGTTTTACTGATAAAAGTCGGCAACAAATTTTGCCGATGACATTTACCTCTCACTTGTCATTGTACATTCGGTGTTGCAAACTTCCATAATCTAGAGTAAAACAGCTAGTTCCCCCCAACCAGTAATCCTCTGCGCCGCCAGCCATTCAAAAGTTTAAAACTAAAAAAGCATTAATGGCCCCTTGTGGAGATCTTCGCCACGAATACTGGCGAGTTGAGGCGACAGGGGCGGGCCGTCCACACTCAGTCGCCGCGGCACATCGTGGAGAACCTAACCTAACAGGCCTGGATAATCTATAAGATGCGTCATGATAAGTCCATTTGATCAACCATAATCAAACGTCTTGCGTTTCTCGCCCGCTGTGTATTGTATAGTACATTGACTTCACTATACGACATACCGTTTGTGTACGGTTTTTTATTTAATGATTTGGAATATCCCTAGGGATAGATAGGATTAGCTAATAAGATCAAAAAGTATACAGCATATAGTATAATGGTCAATAATTTACTTTGACATATAAAAAGTTCTTAATTTAAGCGTTAGACTGGATCCAACTTGTGTAACGGGAAACGCGTGCATTAACACCTGGGTATCTTGGGTGAGCGCACTCCCTGTGACCCCAAGAGCAGATACCAACAACGGCGTTGTTATGGAGGAGGGGACCACCAGAGTCACCACCGCACTGATCGCGGCCACCAACGTCCAAGATACCAACACACAACATGTTAGCGTTTACCAAGTTGTTGATTTCTCTGTAGCGGTTGATGCAAGTTTGAAGATTCACTGTGTACATTTGTACCTCGCGGAGTTGGTTTGATGAGGGTCCGTTCCACTAAAAATACACATTTATAGATGAAACTTATACTATAAGAGAATCATACAATAAATTTATATTAAAGCAAATATAGTATTTGATCAACAAACTTTACTTTTCAGTAGAGTCAAGTAAAGAATGAACTGTTTCTAGTAAAGATTTAGTTGCATTCAACTTACGGCGGTCCGTCCCCAGCCAATAGCCCAGACAGGTGCGTTGTCAGGAAGATAGTAGTTGGAGCTGGCAATAGATCCTCTAGCCACATTGGCATTGAAGTTGAAAGCTGAGTTGGAACGGACAATTGCCACGTCATTGTCAGTGGTCCTGTGATTGTACTGAGGATGCATTATGATTGCGTTGGTGTTGTGGACTACACCACCACTGTTACTGTTAGTTGAACCAACTCGCATACGCCATTGCCGAGTAGTATCTCCGCTGTAAAAGTTATTTTAATAATATTTCTAGAACAAATCACATATAAGCAACTCTTGGACCGACCATGATGATGGGTTTATGAATGCCACATATAATAAAGATGGCCACTACTTACTAGAAGCAATGGGCAGCGGATAACACAGATCGGTTGTTTATGATGGTTCCACCACAGCTCTGGGTGTATGTACCACTGCCGGATCGCGAATACAACATCGCGACGGCATATGGGTATTTGCCAATGGTTGTCACCGAGCCACCCACGATCCTTTGGTATCGCGGTTGCACAGCTGTAAAGAAATTAAACTATTTATTTATGGCTCCGTTATTAATACAGTATATATCGTACGTCATACTTTAATTGTTGGTGTTGCTAATTTTATGTATCCTACATGATGGTAAATCACGCCTACTAATAGATGTAAGTTTGCTCTTTTTAATGACTGCAGAGTTATATTGAACTAGTTATTGGCTAGTTAGTCTCGCGTTTTGGTCTAGAATCCTTGGAGCTTTTGAATCACGGTCTAGACGCGTGAAAGCGCGTGTGTTGCCATGTAGTTTTTTTGAGGTGCCAAAATAAGAATATAACAATGTTAGGGCAACTCTATTTAAACGTTTAATCATCAATAACTTTGTTACTAGATCTATATAATGAGCACATCAATATTAATATTAGTAAATTGTTGTTAATTATCGAAGACAAAAGCAAAAGATTGAGTAACCAGCCTACTCGTGCAAGTAAGTAATCTGATTTTGAGACCGTCAAGCCAACTTCAATTGATGCCCATTTTCTTTTAAATTATAAGAATAATCCAATATTTTGTTTTTGAGTGCAGCTACTACGGGAATGTTAACTGAATACACTAAAATTTACTTCCAAAAGTTGTTAAAGCATTGTTTTGAACGTAATTTTACATATTGTACAAATAAGAATATAGAATTTTGATATGTGATTGAAATGCATTACAAATATTAATTTATCTAATTGTTAAAACTTTTTTGTTTCAATGAAAGTGTTAATTAAAATGTTGTGTATAATTAAAATTTAATAGGAATAACTAATAACTTACCAGACACTGCGACCAAGGCGAGGCTCAAAAGAATTAGAATCTTCATGTTGTGTTACCAATTGTGTTACTAAATAAAATTAGGGGCTCTTTTATATGAAAATGGGTTTAATGATATCTTAAAAGAATTAGATCGGCTGGATTAATACAGATACGAAATATACAAATACCCAGAACGATTAAACACGGTCAAGCGTGAGTCGTATAAAATAAAATTTAATATTATAAAAGATTTTATAATTGCATTTTTGTTATGCACCACCACTTGGTGGAATTTATTAATTATTTTGAAACCAATTCGACATAAACCCTTCAAGAAACAGTGAGCCCTAAAAGACCGACAGCACACGGTCACAAGTCATACTTGGGTGGCGATAAGTAATGAATCTCGATGTATCAAGTACAATACAAATTTAAAACTCCTTAGAGTTGTTCTTATGTGCATTTGAAATATGTTTGGCATTGGATTTCATCTATGGTTATCATAATTAGAGTCAACTGTTTAAAAATAAAAAAAAGGTGTGAACAAGAACAGTATTTTAATATGTAGTAGAAATTGTAATTTGGTATAAAGCTAATTACAATTGTAATAATTTTAATGTAAATTTTTCCCCTAGAGGCTGACTACAAAGTATACTTCAGTTTTTAGTTTATATTTACGAAAGGCCATGTGTTTAATATTACTTTTTAATGATTTTTTTACATAAATTTACCAACATGATAAGAATAATAACTCTTATATGTAACGTAAGCGATAGCTAGATATATGACCAACACTTACGGAAGTAATAAAATATAATGATCGAAATGTAGGGGGAGAAAAAAATAAATATTTTTACATAGGAACGCTTTAATAGGAAAAAATCGTCACGAAATCCTTCGTTCAGTCTATTAAATTTTATCTCATTGCAATAAATCGATAAACTACCAATAAATTGATAATTTAACTATATGATTAAAGTATTAGCTGCTGCTTAAAGCGACAATTATTTTATGACACTTCAGTTCAGTTTCCGTGATCATAAGGTCCACCAATTAATGAAAATGGTATGAACTTTATTTTAAAAATCTTGGAAGTAAAAATTAATTTCATACTTTGAATACTTCCAAGCTTTATGATCACGTTAAGCGTGTTAGTACCTAATTCATATCGGATCACACAATAACGGCCCTCCGTAGCGTAGCATGGGACTTTCGACCATCTCTATCGTTATTGATATACTATAATATACTGATAGATATGAGTGTTTTGGGTTAAGAGTTACTTGTGTTTTTTGTACAAACAATTGCATAATATTTTCTATCAGTTTTTCCCAATCCTTTTCTTTGCGCCGAGCTCCACCTGAGCATTTCTAAAATGGCTAGAACCTTGAATCAGGATTTCAAGGATCGTCCGTTTTTTCCAAGGCGATTACGCATACGGTTTTTAGTAAAATCCCTAGCGTACGGTTTGTCAATTAATAAATTTTAATCTCGTTGAAAAGAATCTGCTTGCTAAAGTCTACCGTATGTTGTGACTCGCTCCAGCGTTCAGTTCATCAATATATGTTGATTAATGTGTATGTTGGAAAATAGGTAACACGGCTGAATCTCCTGGCTGCTTTTCCAGAATCGTCAACTCAATTACCTTCTGCGACTACTCAATTAACTAATGCAAGGTGTAAGCAAACCGTGATCCATGTGATATTTTATATTTATGTTACCAACTATACAGTTCGTGCTCACTTAAATTGCATTGCTTGTGGACGCCACTTGTGGGCCGATGGCTAACTTCGTACTCGAACAGATATACTTGAGGTGAATGGTCGGACTTGAAGTAGTGTACATTAATACATACTTGATATCCTCTATACATAGATGCTTGCGTGCGGTGCATATAATGGTGAATTTATTGATTATTTTGTATTTAATTACAATAATTAACTGCTCTAGTATGTGATGAGAAGCATGATGTAATGTTTGCCCCCTGCAATATTGGCGATTAATAAGAGTGACGGAGTGTTTATTGTCAGTTCTTCTCGTTTTCCTACGCTCTTAATTTGAGAACTGGCAGTAAATATAAATGTAGAACTAATATTTTTTTACTAACGTTCATAAGTAGATAAGTTAATTTTATATTTAGATTAGAACCCCATCATCGTTTTTTGTGGGATGTCCTAGAAATAACTATAAGTTATTATTTTATGGATACGAAGTCGCAATTATCAATTTCTCGAACGATAAGTTTTGCTTGAAAATTATGTTTTTCATATTCAAAGTGTTGTTGACCTTATTTCTAAGTCTGAAGTGTCGTTGGTATAAAATGTAGACCAAGCAATTCTGATATATGCTTCGTCAGCTGTATATTGAGAGGTATTTTTTTCACTAAGCAAAATTTTACTCTATATTTTCTTTTACCATAAATTTAAATTGTTTTAATATTACCTATTACTTTACATTAATGGACGACAATAGTTACTCCACAGATGAGGCACTATTCCGTTGTCTTAGATTTTTTCGGTTGACTTTTATTTCACCGGTCACTAAAAAGTTATTTTAGTTTTATATAATTAACATGACAAAGGCAGTAGGTACCTTTATCATGTTATTAAAATTAGTTCTTCACGTACAAATACTAATGTATATTGGTTGCGAAACTGAAGTAAAAGCAAGGTACGTAGTATGCAAAATACTGCAATTTCATTTGCATTCAGCACACGTTATTGCTTCCTTGAATAACGGAAAGATTAATATTTAACACAGGTATTTGAATCTTAATTCTTAGGTGTGGCGTGAAAGCCCCGCCACGGCTATAAAGTGTAAACTCAAATTTGTTTTAAAAAAGTCATAATGATACAACAACTCTGTTGTGGTCCTAGAAAGCCACGACTATGACCAGCGGATGCTCCCACATGTAGGAACCATTTTAAACTCAAATATTATAAGACCCAAGTGCTAGCGAAGTAATTTCGTGGACGGTGGATAATTTATTTAATAAAAAAAATTGCTATTTTATAGAACAGGGCCTGAGAGAAAATGTATGCAACAGGCGTAGCCCTTACAGCGTGACAGCGTGATTTGCCCGTTTAAATTCGTTAGGCGCTAGTAGGTCACGTCTATCAAAGGTTTAGTTTCAAGCTCCGGGTAATAAAACATTTAGTGAAAAAAATCATAAAGAGTTGCTAGTCCAGTAGTGGTTCGGAACTAGTCCTTATACAAAACTTATGAAATTAAATTATAATACTACTATAATTTATTTTTGATTATCCCAGTTGATAATTACAATATTCAACTCCTAACTGAATCCTATGATACGTAACCAAGTTATACTGACCGAGGATGAAGTCTGTATAGAGTTAAAATCTTTAAATATCAATAAAGGCTCAGGGAGTGATGGAATACCTTCAATTTTCCTACAAAAATGCTATAGACAACTCGCAAACCTTTGACAAATATATTTAATCAATGGCATATATATTTTGTAGTTTCCCAGCACATTGTTCCGCTCCACAAAAATGGAGCCAGACTTAAACTAGAACATTTTTCGACAAATTTCGATTCCAAATTCGTTTGGCAAATAATTTGAAAAATTAGTTAATAATATGTTTAGTTCTCTTATCCTTATAAAATTACCACAGTAGCAGCATGGTTTTTACCAGAAATCGTTCAACTTTCAGCAACGTGACCTTTTTTTACCTAGAACATATTAAAGGGAATAGACAAATTGATGCTATCTATACGGACTTTCAAAAAAGCTTTCGATCGGGTCGATCATGTCATTCTACTACATGAGCTATTAGCGCTAGAAATCCGTGATCTAAACAGATGGATCAAGTCGTATGTGATAATAGAAGGCGGACGGTACTAATGTACTAATAAGAGCACATTTATAAATGTGCTATTTGGTGTACCTCAAGGGTCTATACTAGGTCCTTTGTTGCTTATCTATATGATATAAAATGTTCTTTCAAGTATTCAGAATATCTTGTTTGCAGATGACAAAAAATATTTCTAAAAATCAAGTTTAAGAATATAAATTGCATATAATGCCTACTTTGCTTTTTTTAGGAGCACACTAGAATATCCATGCACTGTTATGTCCCCAATTTCATGCCAGAAGCCAATGTATTTCTTGTAGATTGGCTTTTTTTAATGTTCTCTATTAATCAATAACAATAACAAAAAGCTTAAGTTTTAAGGATTTCGGGAAGTATGGTAGCTACCGGAATATATATTCCTGCAAGTACTTTGGTATTAAATCCTTGGAATGTAGGTCGTAAATAATACGACCTGTTTCTACACGTTATTTGCAACGGTTTAATTAAAAACTGTCCTGAAACTGTCGCTTTTACTATTTTACACCCCTTCTTCATACAGTACAAGATAAACTTCGTACACCCTCAGATATAATACAAATTACCAGCAAATAGATATATTCAATGTAATTTTAAAAAAAATCATTTATGATAGCTTTATTCCTTTTTATTAAATGTATATAATAATGATCAATGCATCTTAGAATTTACTGTAAATATAGCTTTTTATTTTAAATAGGTAGGTAATAGTTGTTAACTGTGCTGTTTGTTTGAATGTGTATTCAGTTTTTAGCTCTAGTGTATAATGTAATTGCTTGGATACTGTTTAACTGTAGAAATACTGATAGGCAAATAAATAAATTATATAGGATTACTGTCAAAAGACCCAACAGGACGGCTATTTTCTTTTTTTCCTTAGGTATTTTACCTAGTAATCAAATTACGCATTGTTATTTAAGTTGCTTTTAAATGAGATATATTATACATAAAATTTTACTTTTTTTTTCAAAATTACATGGTAATTGTAAAGTTACATGTTCAGGTCATAAATAAAACAAATGAGTAAAATGATGTAATTTATTAATCACCAGTTGGAACAATTAAAAATATTGATCAATATCGAAAAATTGTACGACAATATTAAACTTTCATTTACAAAAAGCCAACATAAACTCAATCACACTGGTTACAAAGATAAAAAATTAACTTAGAAATTAAATCAAAGTTCAGCCTTATCAAACAAAAGATCTTACTTTTGTGTCAACTTTAGAGTGAGCACCGGTCCGAGAGGGGGCGTCACCAGTAGATTATAGTTGGCTATAAACACGATGAGCGCCCTCCCATGCGCTGGGAATGTTATGCTATCAACATATTCATCAACATATACAAAACCTAAAGCATGCAACTGATTAAGAACGTTAAACAGGGTGGTGAGTTAGAATGGGGTTTGGTTTAGTTCTCCTCGATCTCCTGCTCTTGTTCCTCGTCGAACTCGGCGTCCTCGTCGGCGGTGGCTTCCTGGTACTGTTGGTACTCTGAGACCAAGTCGTTCATGTTGCTCTCAGCCTCAGTGAACTCCATCTCGTCCATACCCTCGCCAGTGTACCAATGCAAGAAAGCCTTACGTCTGAACATAGCGGTGAACTGCTCCGAGATACGCTTGAACAGCTCTTGAATGGCAGTGGAGTTTCCGATGAAAGTGGCGGCCATCTTGAGACCACGTGGTGGGATGTCACATACGGCAGTCTTAACGTTGTTGGGGATCCATTCTACGAAGTAGGACGAGTTCTTGTTTTGAATGTTAAGCATTTGCTCGTCAACCTCCTTCATGGACATGCGACCACGGAAGATGGCGGCGACTGTGAGGTAGCGGCCGTGTCGCGGGTCGCATGCGGCCATCATGTTCTTGGCATCGAACATCTGTTGGGTCAGCTCGGGTACGGTGAGGGCTCTGTATTGCTGGCTGCCGCGTGACGTGAGTGGTGCAAAGCCGGGCATGAAGAAGTGGAGACGAGGGAAGGGAACCATGTTCACAGCCAGCTTGCGGAGATCCGCATTCAGCTGACCTGGGAACCGCAAGCAAGTGGTAACACCGGACATCGTGAGCGACACGAGGTGGTTGAGGTCGCCGTACGTGGGCGTCGAGAGTTTAAGCGTGCGGAAGCAGATATCATAGAGAGCTTCGTTGTCAATACAGTAGGTCTCATCTGTGTTTTCTACAAGTTGGTGGACTGATAATGTGGCATTGTAAGGTTCTACTACTGTATCTGATACTTTAGGTGATGGTACTACTGAGTATGTGTTCATGATTCTGTCAGGATATTCTTCTCTGATTTTGGAGATAAGTAGGGTACCCATACCAGAGCCGGTACCACCACCGAGGGAGTGTGTGAGTTGGAAACCTTGGAGACAATCACAAGATTCTGCTTCTTTTCGTACTACATCTAAAACTGAATCTACGAGCTCCGCGCCCTCTGTGTAATGTCCCTTTGCCCAGTTGTTTCCTGCACCAGACTGTCCAAATACAAAATTGTCAGGTCTAAAGATTTGTCCAAAAGGTCCAGAACGGACAGAGTCCATGGTGCCAGGCTCGAGGTCGACAAGGATGGCGCGGGGCACATACTTGCCCCCAGAAGCTTCATTGTAATATACATTGATGCGTTCTAGTTGCAGGTCTGAGTCTCCGTGGTAGGCACCAGTGGGGTCGATGCCGTGTTCATCAGAGATAATCTCCCAGAACTGTAAAAGAGAAATGAAATAAGATTAATAACTTGCTAATTATTTATAGTGAAGTTTTTTTGGGTTGCAGAGCAAGCAGACTTCGTTAGCTTACAAAAGGGCGGCGACATGAGAAATGGTCACTTAAAGTCACCAAGGGGACGAATAGCTAAACAAATACAAATGCTTTGGTTGGCTTTCTTAGGAGGTTGGACAATTAAATATTTTTCGTTTTTTGTGTTTAATATTTATTAGTACTATGCGATTTGGCAAGTTTAAACTTAGTATTGTCTTTTGTTAACATAGCTTTTACAAATAAAGAAAAACACTTTTTGAACGGATTGAAGCTATGTATACATAAAGTAGTATATTAAAAACTTACAATTATTTACATAATTTTAAATTTTATAACATGACTATCTAGAAATGGTTGCTTTGAATACCAACAAGTTGATTGGTTTTGCAATAAAGGTATTGGTTACTCATAATAAATACCAACATCGGCAATTACTTCTTAGAAACTTGATTCAACCATTTAATCATGATTTAAAGATTAAAGTAATAAATGTGTCAGAATAAAGATGATATTTGATAACTGATTTTATCTTATAGTTAATTATTTATAAGCAGTTCTCACACTTTACATTTATTTTTATACTTACTACACTACCAAATATTGTTTTGTAAGTAGAATAATTTGCAATTATACTATTATTATTTACTTTGATATCAAGATTATTGTCATCAGAAACAATAGAAAATTTATATTATAATTTTTATTAATTAAATAACTGACTACATTAGAATAGTTAATTATACTAACTACTGCCTCAAATGGAAAACCTTTATGAATTGACGTACGTCGGACGCAACTCAATCGTGAGCAGATTTAATTAAAATACAGTTTAATGCAATGCATAACAGTTTCAAAAGAAATATTCATACATTGGTACTAGATCTTAAACCCAGTCTGACAACTAAAAATTAACATTTTATGTATAATTGATATACCATTACGTTATTAAATAGTGCTCAAGCTCTTGTAGCAGCAGTGAAGTCATTAATACTCTTTATTTGCGTTGTACAAAAATACATCACAATGGTAGTAATTTTTGTATTATTTTAAGTCTCAAGTAATGTTTTTACTTGCTGTTATATTAAATTCCTTTCTGCTAAATCATTTAGATTTTAACTTTTTTCCTTAAGACATGGAAGATTACGATTTACAAGACAAATTAATTAGGCACCTTTAAATATACATGATGTAATATAGTAAATTTCTTGTGCAAGCAACATTCTATTAAAACGAAACTACAATATTTTTGCGATTAGTTTAGATTGTATACAAAAATGATATTACTTGTGTCATATTTATGTCTTTGTTTATATTTGTTGTACTCTGCTATGACAGTCTTCTAAAAATACAAATTTCGTAAGACCCGGAACCTTTGGAACTTTACTGCCAGTGAAAGATGAAAAGCTTTCATAAACACCTACTTTAGAGTTATTTTAAACTATATTGGGGTGAACGAACGAGCATGCGCATACTTCCGGGACACTCTTCTTAAATCGACTTTTACCGATTTTAAGCGTTTCAAAGGAATACCCAACAATCCTTGCAGTTTTAGGACACATTAAATGGAATTAGAAACATCTATAATTTATTAACTATCAGCTAAATAATAAACCTAGGGCTCCATTAATGCGATACAATGAAATCGCTTTTTTTAATATTTTTTCTACCAAAGCATAAAAGCATTGCAAAGATGTTAAAAATTTTAATCGTCTAACTTGGGTTGTGATTGGTCGCCCTTTATCAGGACGCTAACCTTGGGTCGTAACGGCTGTCATATACATATTATTATTATTCAACGGTTTTTTAACGGCTACGACAGCTGCAGAGTGTTTAATAGGTACATTAAAGTATAAAAATGCAATTTACGCCAAAAGAACTGGCAGATGCATTTTATAGATGACCGTTAATGGATATTATGAACGTTAATTATTTGTAAAGTCGATGCCTATTTTTAAAAATCATTGCTTCGACAGGATCCAAGGGATATAAATCTTGGGTACGAAACCGACAAATTGCAATACAACACGTGGTTGCGACCTCAATTAAAATCAATAGAAACTAGGTGTGGTGTAAGTAAAAAAAGTCATGACGAGTAGTCATGCCACTAACTAAATTACTAAAACATGAAACTTACACAAAATATTAGTTTAATTCAGATATCTAATTAAACGCAATTGTGAAATAACTTTCTGCTTCCAAAATCAAAAGGTGTGATATAGAACCATGGCGTCACAAAATGCCGGCCGCATCCTCAAGACATTCCATATTCAAAATTTAGAAAGAAAGCTTACCTTAGCACCGATTTGGTTACCGCACTGACCAGCCTGAATATGCACGATTTCCCTCATATTTATGAAATTTGTGAACTATAAGTTACTTAAAACACTAAAAATCTGCTCCGCGCGCACCACGTACTTTGGTGTGTGCTTGAAGAATAATGTTGAACGTACCGTTTCGTGCGAGCCACGAAAGCAGCCTATAGAATAGTGCTGCCCGCTGCGCACTTAAATATCGATAAGATTTGTCGCAATGCGTCATCTTCCCTGTGTTACTTTCGATTTAAATAAGCTTAATATTTCTTTAAAATTCATGGATTCAACTATTTAATATATTAAATGTATGCACTAATGAATTAAGGTGTAGTATTTACCCGCGTAAACCGTATCACGATTTCATATTACATTATCACTTAATAAAATATATGATATTACAACTGTTTAAAATAATTGATTTTTCGAATATAGACTTGGTTTTAAATAGAATATATAGGTTTAATTTTACAAGGGAAATAAGCATCCAGAATACATGTGTTTATTTTAATCAGATATATATTTATAGGCGTTATCTTTAACGATTCAATACTTGACTTATAAATCCTAATTATATGTATTAGAGTAAAATATATATTTATTTTTTATATAGATTACTAAATTACTATTACATCTATGTAGATACTAATATTTAAACGAATTTTAATAATAAAAAGCTATGATTCATCCTTTAATATAATATACAGAATAAGACTTTTTATCACCAATCGAATGGCACCAATCCTGGTACACAATAAGTTTTACCCAAATGAAACATTTTTCAAGAAACAAGTGCGGTGCTTAAAATATATATTTTATTATCGATATCGATACTGAACAATCCCACGTCTAAACATTGACCGATTTCCGCCTGCGTCGCAGCAAACAGTTGTACCAACATACCAGAAAAAGATCGATTTACTTCTCTTATCTTCATTTTACCAAATACCATAGCCAATTTTTAAAACATTTTACTTTTTAATTTAACTATTATGCTAGTGGTAATCAAATACTTGTCAAAAATTTAGAGTGCTATTAATATATTGATATTTTTGGATGATTTTGTTCGCAGGTGTGTTGTTGCGTTAAGTTGGCACACCATGCCGGTCGCCGGCCGGCCGGCAGACACAGGTCACCCCCTTACCTCGCACCCCTCCGTACCCATTCGCAAATCGCCATATTTTTCATCTATGGAATATGGACTAGGGAGGAAACCATGGTAGGACCATGGTTTCCTTGAGTACCTTGAGTCCATATTGTAAAAAAACTTATGACTCCTAATTATTTACCTATGATATCTATCTTTTAATACTTTTAAACATTGTAACCATTGGTACAGGTGTTACATCGCTAGTGTAGGACAAATGGGAGTAAGTAATCTGGCTAGAGGTAACACACTTCCCAATGGCTTAATAAAAACAGTTTTTGCTCTTTTAATACTGGATTCTGCATATAGGTAGTTACTCACAAAAAGTTAAGCGGTGGTCATTGTATTTCGTACCATCCCAAATTTTGTTGTAAATCGTAACGGGAGTTGCAAAATTTAAAATCAATTACGTATAAGGCTATCTCATGTTCTTCGCGACCATCTGGTCGATTTCACCGCACCTCGAATGACGCCATCTTGTTTTCATCTGTCTGGTGACAGAATCGTTTTGCGCGCATTACATTGACGCATACAAAAACAATAACATTGATTATTATCCTTTTTAGAAAATTATTCGAGTATAGTCAAATATTGGCTGGAATAAAAAAGTATGACAACCTATAAATATTTCTATACTTGTGGTAACGCGTATCTGGATTTGGTATTTTCTGTGACTAATTAATTTTGAAATTTTACGTGTAATCCGTTTTAATTTTTTAATAAAGAATTTAGGAATCTGGTGAAAATGAATAATAATTTCATTTTATTTATTTATACTTAAACTATATATTATTTATCCTATTATACATTCACACTAATACTCTCTACTCTATAATTTGAATAATTTAATTTTCCTTGGGTTAACTTAATAATTTATTCTGCCCACCTGTTTATTACCCGATAGGTTTTTATATATTTTCAAACAAGTGACGAGTGTGGTAAAGCAATGTACGCGTACAAAAGAAAACGTCGCCTACCGTATGTTGGTGTTTATACAAATTATAATAAACACGATTTCGCAAATCGATGACTAAGTGAACTTTCTCAAAACATCAATCATTTTGCTTAATAACAAAAATTGATTATAATATACAGCTACGGATTATTCTACTCGGCTCCTTGGGAAGAATAATATACAAAGTGACCTGTGGCCATGGACATCGAAAATGTATGGAAATGGTCACGTGACCAGCTAATCTCAGACGAACGTAATAACAAACGTTAAAATAAAGGTAATGTTTGTGTAACCATGGTTACAATATTTATTCTAATCTCAAAAATTGTAGCCATGGTGATATCAATTGTACATACACTTTATATAATAATCCGCAACACTTTTGGTCATTTTAAAAAACGTAAATTAATTCAAAATCATTACAGAATGGTAAGATCGAACCATTTTGTAATGAGTCATAATTTTTGTTTGTTTATAACATAATACATAGGGATTGTTTGTCCAACATATGACACAAATTCTATTCGAAATTTAAATTTTAGTTTTCAATTTGGTCTGTTTCTTTTTCGTATTCTCTATGGTTTAAGTAATAAAATATCCAAACAGGGCTGAGAATATGAGGTATTTTAAGATTATGTATGGTGGAACCACTTTTATAAGGAATCGGCATCCCAAACTCCAAATATGGACAGTTTTGTTGGTAACAAAAAGAGATAACTAAGGGTTTTTACGATACAGCATCTCATACATAAATAAAAAATCACTAGTTTTATTTAAAATCTTAACATGCTTACTGGGTCTATTTGTTACTAAACAATTTACCTCAAGTCCAATTATTTCTTGGTGAATAAAATAACCTAAATATTATACAAAAGTAATAAAATTAACCTTTTTTTAAAGTCCCTAAGAAGCTAAGCTCTGGGTTTTAATTTTATATTAGCTCCGGGTACCGTCGCCCGTAATAAATTTATTAATTTAGTAAATTGAGTCTATTATTGTTTAATTAATGTATAAAGTGTTATCTAGCCATTATAAATTAACCTTGATAGGTGCAGTTGCATTGATAATCTTATCTTGGTTTAAGATATAAGGCATATAATGTATATTAAATATAAATTTTTAAATTTTCCGCATAATCTAATAATTCTAGACGCTTCGCCCTGAGTAAAACGTCGTTATTCCATAGATCCATAGGAATAGTTTTTTTTTTGTTTATAGACCTTATAATAAATCAAGAAATCACTGGCGCTACCACCAACAAGCCCAAAGCTTTCGAGGATATTTGTAATGATTATGATCATTTGTCAATCTAATAGGTAAGTGGGTGATAGGCCTCCTGTAGTTGACACACGCCGTCGACTTTTTATGTCTAAGGCAATCAGGTTTCCTCACGATGTTTTCCTTCACAGTTTGCGCGAATGTTAATTGCGCTCATAGAAAGAAAGTCCATTGGTGCAGAGTCGGCTATATAACGACCTCAGGAATGATAGTCGTACGCTGAAGCCACCAGGCCAACACTGTTCCCCACTAACCTTATATCCATATTTTATTTTTTACGCAAGGCTCATGATCTTCAAGTTGTGTATTGTGTGTGTCTTTTACAATCGCTTTTTAATTACAAAAAAGCGTGTGTCATTTTTAAATTACCTAATATTGTTTACTATAACCAAAACATGTTCTGACATAAGTGTTAACTTTTAGGTATGACATCAGTATTATCGCGACCAATTTACATTGACCCCTCACACCGCTTAGTGTATACATAAAATTAAATTAAATCTGATTGTTTGTTGAATACGGATACAAAAATTGCCGAGTTAAAGTACAAACAATTAGAAAGAAAAACAAAAGTAGAAAGATTCCTCTTTAAACTGGATTTTTTAAATGTTTTGTTTAATAAATGAAGACAATTCAACGCGTATATAAAATAATATATGTGTTTATTAATTTTAAGTACAATGTGTAAGATGTGGGAACCCTTTTAAGTAAAAAATACCTGTGTCAGGGTTTCCAGCTCTTTCATAACAAACTTAATTATACATTCCTTAAAATATTTAATTTATATATAATTTAGTTACATCTTTTTTTGCTATTGATTTTTAACTGTTATCAACACGCTTAATTGCATAAGTGAGTGTGTGAGTGCAAATGTGTGAGTGAGTGAGTGAGTCAGTGAGTGAATGAATAAAGTCTGTAACTACATACTAGGTCTCAGAAGAAGCTCTAACTCTGCGTAGGGTATGTTCATAAGTCCTTAAGTCGTATATTTAGATTGTAGACTGTGAGCGGGTAGATGTTAAGCAGCCTATTTAATTATATTGAATATTTTTTGTTTAATTTTAATCATGGAACCACATATATACAGAAAGATCCATCTAATTAAATAATGATACAGTTTTTGGTATATTCAACAAACAAAGCTACTGACGCCGGCTAGCTAGATAAGTGCCAATCCGTGTTCAATGACGTGAAATAGAGACCTTTGTATAATGGTCAGTGCACTTCTATTTATAGGCAAGGTGAATGATGTCAATACTGGGCTGGTTTAATTAAATTACAATTAATCTAACTGGTTCTCTGACCTAGGATTTTACAGCCCCGACTAAACTATAATACCAACGAATTTCTGAAATTTATCGGCCAAATATTTGTTCGACGGGACATTTGAAAAAGATGTTAAATTAATTTAGAAACTTGTAAGTACAACGAATTACCTATAGTATTGCGGAATTTAACATTTCTATACACCTCTACTAAAATAATATTTTGATGTTGTACTCGGAGATTTATCCTTAACAATGTTATGACTATATTACTAATAAGGAAGGTTAATTTGTTAAGATCTATGAGAAATTTTGTTTAATGATACATATATTATTTATTGAACTTTATTATTGAACCACATAATGCATTTTCTACAGTATATTAGAAGCTATAACAACTACATAACTACTGTTGTGGTCTCTGGCAGAATGACCAGTGCTGTGGAACAACTCTGCTCCTCAGCATAATGCTGAGCCAGGGCCAATTACAACCACAGCACACACGCATTACACAATTAAACCTTTTTCTTTAAAAAAATGTTATCCCTGTATTCTTTTTTTAATTATTTTAATTTTTATTATTTTATGTGTTTCTCTGTGTGTGTTCTGTTAGTAATAAATGTTATGTCTATGTCTGTAGGTATATTCTGAAATACATGACAATTATGGTGAACGTAAATTTTACAAAAAAATAATTACATAATAATAAAATAATTTAGTTTTTAGTAGTAATTTTATACTTTACAATGTCACATATAGACGCTGAAATTAATATGTAGTGTTTATACTGTTATATTCGCAAAGAGATCAAAGAATTATATTACAATCTATATAAAATACATTAAAGGGCAATATTATAATAAACCTGTTTTTATCTAAAAAATCCAAAGGAATCCAAGTTGCAAGAGGCGACTTTTATGTACTTATGTTTATATAAATAGATAAGTTTAGTAGTCTGTGTCTAGTAAATAATCTACAAGTAGAAACTTAATATACTAGTATAAATATTCGTGACGTAAGATTTTGCATTGTAAAAGATCTTGAATAAAATAACCGTAACCCATTGTTGTTTCGTGTATGTTTCTTATTGTATTGCATTTTGTGCCTTGATGTCCTTAGTACTAACTATTAGTCCTAGATTTATATAGAATCAAAAACCACAACTAATTTTCCGTCAAATTTTATATGTCAATTGTCAATAACTATGAACCTCAAGAAGTCCCCAGAGACTTACTCTATTAATAATTTCAAATTCTTGTAACGTAGTTCAAATAGTTACAAATATTTAATATACCTTACGTAGGAAATAATTTACTGAAATTCTATATCAGCTGTTTGAATCGATAACAAGTGTTAAACTTCACATGCCTCAATGCATTATCATTGTTTTTCGTAACTCATATCTACTGATAAGAATTCTGTTTATATTGACTTCTTTGTAATTTAGCAAGGGTTATAAAATGCGTATTGAAATAAAAGTTAATATAAATAAAAAACTTTATTATATACATTAAATTATTCTTGAACACAAATATAACATTTTTAAAGACTTCCAGAATGGAAGCCAACCTTTTAGTCCATTCATTGAAGGGAGCAGACATTTTAAGCCCCACTGAAGTTCGGAATCACAAGGAATGTATTAATCAATACAAAATGCTTTCATGTCAAAACGTATGTTAAACTCGTGCGTTTTGTTAAAAGTTAGAAAGCGGGCCTTTTCAAATTACAATGTATAGGAATCATTAATGTTACTTAATGTAACGGATAATGGCATTTTATTTAGTTGCGGTTGCTTAGCAACTGACAGTCTAGTGGTCTTCGAGCTCCTGCTCTTGTTCCTCATCGAACTCGGCGTCCTCGTCGGCGGTGGCCTCCTGGTACTGTTGGTACTCTGAGACCAAGTCGTTCATGTTGCTCTCAGCCTCAGTGAACTCCATCTCGTCCATACCCTCGCCAGTGTACCAATGCAAGAAAGCCTTACGTCTGAACATAGCGGTGAACTGCTCCGAGATACGCTTGAACAGCTCCTGAATGGCGGTGGAGTTACCGATGAAGGTAGCGGCCATCTTGAGACCACGTGGTGGGATGTCACATACGGCAGTCTTCACGTTGTTGGGGATCCATTCTACGAAGTAGGACGAGTTCTTGTTCTGAATGTTAAGCATTTGCTCGTCAACCTCCTTCATGGACATGCGACCACGGAAAATAGCGGCGACGGTGAGATAACGGCCATGACGCGGGTCACAGGCAGCCATCATGTTTTTGGCATCAAACATTTGCTGGGTCAGTTCTGGTACGGTAAGTGCTCGGTATTGTCTGCTGCCACGAGATGTGAGGGGTGCGAAACCGGGCATGAAGAAGTGAAGACGTGGGAATGGTACCATGTTGACAGCCAATTTACGGAGGTCAGCGTTCAACTGACCGGGGAACCTAAGGCAAGTTGTGACACCGGACATTGTGAGGGACACTAAGTGGTTGAGATCACCATAGGTGGGTGTGGACAATTTAAGTGTGCGGAAGCAGATATCGTATAGGGCCTCGTTGTCAATACAGTATGTTTCGTCCGTGTTTTCTACGAGCTGGTGAACTGAGAGAGTCGCGTTGTATGGTTCAACTACTGTGTCTGATACTTTGGGCGAGGGTACAACTGAGTATGTGTTCATGATTCTGTCGGGATATTCTTCTCTGATTTTGGAGATAAGAAGGGTACCCATACCGGATCCGGTACCACCACCGAGGGAGTGTGTGAGTTGGAAGCCTTGGAGACAATCACAAGATTCTGCTTCTTTTCGTACTACATCTAAAACTGAATCTACGAGCTCAGCGCCCTCTGTGTAATGTCCCTTGGCCCAGTTGTTTCCTGCACCAGACTGTCCAAACACAAAATTGTCAGGTCTAAAGATTTGTCCAAAAGGTCCAGAACGGACAGAGTCCATGGTGCCAGGCTCGAGGTCGACGAGAATGGCACGAGGCACATATTTGCCCCCGGAGGCTTCATTGTAGTAGACGTTGATGCGTTCCAACTGTAGGTCTGAGTCGCCGTGGTAGGCACCGGTAGGGTCAATGCCATGCTCGTCAGAGATGATCTCCCAGAACTGCGAAAGAAAGGGATTTCGTTAGTTACTACAACCTTTATTCATGTCGAAGCTTTCGAAAAGCATTTACTTGAAAGCACTTAGATTGTAAATGTACGGACTACTTTCAAACCGGTTAATACGATTGTAGAATTCCAAAGAGTTTCATTTTATGATTTGTACTCGAATGCTATTTAGATCTCGTTTACGACTGAGATTGTCGAGAACAATAAAGCTCAATGAACCATCAAAATGGCCGACGGGATGCATAATTTCAGTCCGTACAAAGAATTACGTAAGACGTTCATAAGCTATTGAGGTACGCTGCCTTGACGACTGGTTACGCCTACACTTCGTCCATATTCAGTTTATCTCACCATATATGTAGAGAACGTATTGTACCGGTCCTTTTAAAATTACCATTCGAATGCCACTTTTCGATTCTCCTTAAAAATCCTGATTGCCTTAATCGCCATATGGTCGATTGCTAGTGTAATATCTGATACTTTTTCATCATGAAGAAGGCTTTATGCAAGGAAGGTTAAATGAAGTGCCTAGCGACCGATCGGTTTATTATTCAGTAAGACGGTGCATGATGTCATCCTTTGGCTTGTAGGCGTTAGTATGTGTAAGGCAAACAACATCAGCCAACCGTATAAGAGAAAATGACTAATATGGCGCTTGTTCAGGGTTCTTTAGAACGATTACTAATCGGTCTGAAATAGTATTCAATAACTAAGCGAGAATCACGGTTTAAAATAAGTAGAATAAGTTTTATACAATAGCATGTGATAGTCTCTAGACATTTTTATTAATTATCTGTTTCGCGTGATTTACAGCCGTCATGCTCACAGTTGATTAACGGAGTCGATTGTTATAGGAGTGAAAGCTGAAGTTATGATTAATCTTACCAGCGATTATAGTGAGATATTTTTCTAGATTTTAAATAGCATTCGATGCTGTATAAAGGTAATAAGATAACCTTTTTGTTGTATAAAGGTAATAAAAGCTTTGAATAATGCTTTATAAAAAGTGAAAGGTAATGTAATAAGAGATGAGATGAAAGTTAGAAATGCCGTGTGAACAGAACAATGTGCTAGTTGGAGAAAATCCCGCTCTGTTCATTGTTTGACACGACATGACAGATAGAAAAGTCGTAAAAGGGTTCTCGTATTCTAATAGCTGTGCCACAGATTACGGAAAGCTTTACTCATACTACTCTGTGCTTATCTAGAGAGTAAATTCGATTGTTTTTGTTTGGTAAAGTGTAATAGTAATAGTAGTAAATTCTGTGGTTTCAAAGCGTGACAGAATATATTTGATATGGTTTCTATATTAGTCCCTGTTTTGTTTAATTATTTTTTAAAGAAAACTGCGCTGAGTCCAGTAGATTAATAGACTAAAAAAATAATTATTTCTATGATTTGAATCGGATATGAAGTAACATACGTTTTTTGCATAACTTCTGAATATTTGAATTATGATCAAGACCAATAACGCGTTAATCATCGTTAAAGAGCAAAAACCTCACTTTTATTAGCTTTTTACTACATTATTAATTCAGTGACGAGTGTTTTGTAATATGATATCATAAGTTATGAATATGTGATATTGCTACGAGGTTTTTGACAAAAATTCATACACTTCGAAATTATGTATTCTCTAATCGAGGTAATATATAATAAATAAATCTTGATACTTTAACATAATGGCCACAAAATTATAATTCTTAATCGACAAGTCACATATTAAACAAAACATTTGTCCATTTTTTGATAAATTCCTTGTGTGTTTTTTCGTTCATATAACATTTTTAATGGAATACACAAAACATTTCAGGAGGATGTTATCAATTATTCCTCTTTTTTTCTTCCACGATTTCTTTTGCTAGCGCTCTCTTAAGTATTCTAATACACATATCATCTCTAAGAAAAGAATGTTTTCTCTAATCTAAACCTAATTCAAGATATATATATAAGTTTTCCTACATGTTGCAGACATGTTAATCTTACACAATAACTTATTCATGTTCAAGTGGTTAGAAAGTGCGCCATGGTACGAAGCTATTTATACGCCGTCGGACAACGACCCCTGGTTCGTTGCCCGGTGTTAATCTGCATGATAAGATAAAATGCTGAAATATTAACTGGGACGTGCTCATCAGTGTGTAAAATGTTTGCAACACTATTGTCTAGTATAATCACGTAAGGAAATTGTGCGTGTCACCGGATTCTCACGCACACACGCATTGTTTGAGTGTGGTATTTACATTGATATTTTTGTAAATGGCAATTTGATACTGTGATGCTCGGACCAAAACGCGTCTGTGCTAATTCTGAATTTATACTAAAATTCACTTTACTCTCAAGCTGCGAAGAATATATTTAACTCTTTTTGTATCAAAATTTCAATATCATGATTATTATTTAATAAATACGTCTGATTTAATTAAATTCTCCAACTTGAGGAATGGAAGCTCCATACTGAATAGAAAATTGTATCTATTGCGAGATTTAGAAACCCTTTTAAATAAAAATACATGTGTCGGGGTCCCCAGTTCTTCCATAACAAACTTTATAAAAAAATATTACTATTATATTACATCACAAAATCATGCAATAGTACTTTAGTCAAAAGATTGTTTTTTTGTAAAGAGTCGTCACTAAAATATTATTCATATGCTTAGCAAATTTTAATAACTCTTGTATTTAACAAAACTCATTTTCAAGGCCAAATTGTTAGTCAGACGTGATAAAATTGTTGACACAGGTTGTTCGTGAACGATCGGATGAATTTCTAATGATTCATTACAATATCAAAATAACAAATATTCTTATTTATTTATTTGAGTTAAAACACTGGATCAAGAAATATTGAAATCCTAATTTCAATGACAAAATATGCCTACGATGAGCGTGCTTATTATATTGTAGTATATTTCGACTTTAACCACTTTTTTTCAACTAATCCGTTATTTTTATATAGAATCCAAAACACATAAATATTGTGTCTAGCTTAAAAAAATTTATTTAAATATTAAATTTGTTATTTAAGACTGAAATAAGGGTTCTCAAATCTTACGTAATCGTTATAATAAATAAAAATATTTTCATTATTTATTTAATATTTACTTTTTATTATTTACTCAAATATTGGCATTGAGAGTGTCCATGGGCGGCGGTATCACTTAACATCAGGTGAGCCTCCTGCCCGTTTGCCCCCTATATTATAAAAAAAAAATTAAAAACAAAAAGTAGTTGGTATTATTTTTCGCATCGACTTCTCTATTATCTCTGTACGAGGCGATTACGAAGTACATGAGGTACGGGTCAAATTAATTGTCATTTGGGTTTTTATTGTTTTTTTATTCAAACCAGTCTTCTTTGCCTTCCCAATTTCTTATTCGGTGTTTTCTACTTATTCAAAGATTCGATAAACAACGGTAAAACAAAGTCAAGTAACGGTTAAATTAAGGTTAAAGATAAAAGTAATTACTTTTACAAAAGATAATGTAATTTTAGTTTCAACCTACATTTATAATAAACATAGTTCATTAGTCATTGTACTTGACTAAAAAGAACTTGTCACTAGAGTTAAATTCCAGAACTTCAATAACGAGTCGTTGGGCTCACGTATGTCAAAAACTACTAATTTCATTAGAATTTAAATTATACGACCGAGGTACACTAATTTTACTATATGTACTTTGTATATCCAGCACTTAACGATGACAGGCTGAGAAATGTAGGCTATTGGTAGACAACGGATGAAGATGTATGTTTTATCCTAGTCTACTTATCTGACAGATAAATATAGTCTTTAAAGGTGAGTTGTGTCAAGAGAGCATCTGTACCTATTTGATCTCCGAGTAATGGATTGGCTCATGGCAATGGAATGCGTTCGATAAAACTGCAGTACTTCTGGTTAGGATTACGTCATTGTATATTATCCCGTTGTGATTTCTAAACATAAACGTAGTTGTAACGTATAGTTTTTTATTACTTTATTATGTGGCATACGATCGAAACTAGTCTGGGCGAAAATTAACCACGTTAATTCACCTTACATTAAAATATTTTAATTATAATTTACTAATGGGTCGTCATGCACCATGAAATTTTATAAAAAATCGTTCCGAGCCGTTTAAGAGGATTTATAGTCTAGATTAATTTTAAAATAAAACCCATTTGAACCCTACTTTGACAGCTTTAAAATATTTATTACTGATGGATTATACTTTATCACCTGGTAAAGAAAATTTGAAAATCGGGAACGTACGATATGCAATAGCGTTTTCTACAGCAGCTCTTATCTATACATTATGTATATGGCTCTTATGTATAAATAAAAGTGAATCGCAAAATATGTTGCTAAGCGCAAAACTCGAAGATGGCTGGACCAATTCGAGTTACTTTGTATTTATTTATTCCATGAACTCGAAGGAAAGTTTTTTATAGAGAAAATAGCGCTTTAAACCCTAAAATCCAGTTTTCTTTTTCGTAGGCTACAAAAGAAGATTAAGGCATAACGATGCTCGCGGTGAGATAGTATATTAATATAAATTGTTAACTAATTAAAATTAACCTAAGTTCTTTAGGTGTAAATCAACGTACTTCACAATCGATTTCCAAAGATAAAATCTAGAGATGCATAAAATTAGTATTGTGTGCATAGACAATTGTTTTCACCAGTTTAAAGAAAGTCGGCAATTATGGCCTATTTACATTAATTAACACCGTTGTAGATAATTGAGATACTATCGCTAATCTAATTGTAACTAACTGTGCTGAGCGAAACTCGCCTTTTGAGAAGTCTATGAAGATCATATCATAAAGCTTTGCCTTTACACCAGAGGGTACACCAAAAGTATAGTATTAAGTACTTCTGGCAATTGCTGTGTGCCTTACAAGTGTTCTAATACACTTTTTTTTAACTACTGGCTGTCATTTAGGGTGTAACGACAATAGTTGGATAATTTAGTAATAAAATGTGAGTTTAAAGTTAGTAATAAAATGTAACTTTGTTCTCTGGGTCTCCTAAGTCTTCCTGAATTACTTTTGTGGATTTCTCGTCGTCCTGATTTATATCGCCTAAGGAAATCTTTTGACCCAATTAACATGGTATTATATACAACTTGGAACTACATTTTAAGATCTGTTAAACTTTCAAATCCAGCTTATGGTAGGTGTGTAATAATATTAGATCTATATTTAAGGGAAAACATGTTTTTTTTAACAAATAATCGAACCCAAGAATGTGAACGTGACTAAGCGAAAATTAGGTCACGGTAAATTACAGCTGAATATTTTATATCCTATTTAATTGTTATTTTCCTCTCGTTGGTAACGGAAATTAAAACAAATGGCCAACAAATGCCCCCGTTATTATAACCGATTGTTAGGTTATTTATTACTCGGTTCGATCAATTGATGTTTAAGTTGAAATTGCTGTAAAAGGGTCGTAATTTTCTGAACATGACTGATTCTGATGGCATACATATTAAGAGTCCATTCGTTAAAAACTTTCTTTAGATGGACTCGTTTCACCATTTCAACCTACGGGGTTTTTTTTTGTTAGATTAAGATATGATTCCATAAAATGTCATCGTCAAAAACTTAAATCAAAATCATGTGATGTGTTAGAGAACTTTGACGCGAATTAGTTTTTTTTTTAATTCCTAATCTCGACGCGGTGGTGCGGGACCTTTTTTATTTACATACTTTGGGTACTTTGCCTGCTGGGTTCTAGCTAAAACCATTATACACCTGAAGATAAATACTTATACAGAGAATGTAGCTGTTAATAATTTCTCGTAATAGTTAATATAAAATAATAATCGATATTCCAAACTGGTTTAAAAGGTAACTTACTAAATTCCCCATTTAATTTAACTATGGTATTTATTTATACAAAACCTAAACATAACAATCAACGTCATCATCATTCTTTTTTTTATTTCTATCGCGATTATGTTTATCTACTACTAAAACCGGTATTTTATGTAAAGATGACGTATCCTTGTGGCCTTAGTTTTTATGTCGTGTTGAATATCCGGTTTTTGTATGACAAATGATATTTCATTCTTTCTAGTTGCCTTATATGGCATTTTCGTGAATATATCTCCACTAATACATTGCAGGTATAATATATATGTTACAAATGTATTATATTTTAACTACGAGTCGTAAAAGTTACGCAAATGCAAGAACAATTTGGTTTAATGTTTTTGCACCTAAGTGATAACTTTTAGTCACGATTTAATTATGCAACTGCAAATATGATAAAAATGTTATGTTATCAGACAGAGCTAAGTAAACAAACCTCTATTTTAGGCCTGCCGTTCCAGCCACTAGGTACCAGGATAATATAGGGTGGCAACCCTAGGGGGAAATGGATTGAGGGGGTGTTGCGTGAAATAATACATTTTAGTGCGCAACTGTCAAAAACGTTCCATACAAAAGAGAAACAGCGACCCTTACTTCTAAGTATAAGGCGACTTTCATGTATGGACATGTGGAGAAAACCGTTAGCCGTTACGTTATCTTAGTATTTTAAAAACTAAATTACTGTTTTCTATCAAATGTTACTTACTTTAGCTCCGATCTGGTTACCGCATTGACCCGCTTGGAGATGCACGATTTCCCTCATTTTGATTTATTAGAATAATAAATTACTTAACACTACACGATTCTCACAGCACTACTAGCAGATTGATCAAATCGCGAGCGCGGTGGGGTATTTTGAAGCAAGCGTCGCCTCCGCGCATCGTGCGAATGGCGCGCTCTGATTGGTTGAAAGCTGACGCCATCTCAACGGCTAACTTCACATCCATTTGGAAGCCAAGTTAGCTATTTATGGAAGTAAACTTTTCAGGCCGTGGTTAAAGGGTTGGTTCCTTTTCGGATGAACACATTTTATATTTTTAGAAATGTATCATGATCCTGACGCACCCTGCATTTATAATGGGACACGAAACTTTTGACCCAGAACGGAGAAACGAAATGTTAGTTGTCACGCACGCGAAACTGTATGTTGATCTGCTAAGCGTTTATAAGTGAATTAAATATATTTATTAACTACGATTAAGTGAGTAGTATTCGGAATTTAGTAATACTTTTCAATTCAGGGAAATTCTACTAGGTTCACGTACCTAACAACTTTCATAAGTAAACAAAATATTTATAAATTATACTATTTACGTACAGACATATATACTATATTCTTAACCTACATAGTAATTATAAAATAAATTAAAAATTAATAAAAAAATGAAATTTTTGTCCCTGTGGCAGTGTACCTTCAACGCTGGCAATATTTCCTCATTGTATAGCGATACTTATTCGAAAGAATTAAATCTAATTACATATTGTTTTTACTAACATTAATATATCTTACAAAACATTATAAGGGTTTGTGTATGAATGAAAGTACTTTGTCTTGTTTGTCTTCAAATTATAAATATTACTAAAACCTCTTCAATACATCATGAATTAAATACATGATATTATATTGTCTACCAAAACAGTAGAGAAGTAGGCGTCTCTGATTCACAGTATCATTTCCATATTAACTTGAACTTGAAAAATTTCCAAGTTTTTATTCATAAAAATTATTTTATTGGACGCTATTTTGTTATTTGAAAAACATTTTTTATCGTAAATTTCAAAGCATTGAACGAGGAAAACCGCATGTATGTCAATGTTAAACACCTAAGAATATATATTATTAGAATTCGCTATAAATTAATTGTAACTAACACATATTACTAAACTTTCTAGAAATAAGTATCAATAGAATTTGATCGAATTTTGTTGTCGCTTTGATTTCATTTCGCATTAAAATTGCAGTGTCTCCATTACGCTGTCATATTTATTTATAACTTCTACAGTCTTAATTGAGGGAGGATAAGAAAAGTGAAGCTAATGGTAATTCAGGGTCGTTTCAACTTAGTGTGACTACCATTTGTCAAAGTCCAATACGGCTGTGACGTCCGGGAGTCATACTTAGCGCTAAGTGTCATTTCTGAAATCTAATCTTACTCTATGATTACCGTAAGTCAAACTCCAATGCTGTTTTGAAGTATAAAGTGAATTCTTTAATAAAATCCCAGAGGCTCTTTTATCTCTGCCTTTCAATAGATTTAGGAAATGTATTATAGAAAAGCTGTGTATAAAGGCTTACTATAAAGTTAACGATTATCTAGATGATAAAAGGGCCTGGGACTAATGTTAGACAGGCTACTTCTAAAAAAAAATCGATATTTGTTTTAAAGAAGTGTTGTCTGATGATTTGTTATTTTAAAAGAGTGCCGAGAGTTTTTTACGCCGGCTTTTTCTCTCGGCCTACATCCTCTGTCTTCTTTGCCGATGGATAGGATGTCTACCTATTCATATTTAATGACGTGGAATAAGTGATACCTGTATCTTATGTTCTATAATAAACATACTTTATTTTTATTTTTTTATGATACTTGGCACTGAGCCTCGTTGCTGAATCCTGCGACTCCCGTAAGTCAAAACTCAATACTGTTTTGAGGTACGAGACTTAGCTTAATCTCAACAGTAAATAATACTATTTGCCTGTACCTGAATATTTTAATAATAAATGTAAATTTTAAATTTTGTTCGCAAACATGACGTTCTTGAACATAAGATACTTGTGAAATTAATGATTTTAATTTTTACCCAATGATGTAATTGCATAAATTTCAAGTTATAAAATATTGTCTGCATTAATTTACTGTCTATATGTGCCCGCTTGTTAGTTGTTTTTGTTATTTTCTTAAACATATGTGTGTGTATCGTCAATTTTGGTTTCTGATAAAATTATAGAGTTTTGTGTTTTAGTCGGTTTTTATCGCATTCCTTATGACGAGTGTAAACAGGAGTTCAGACCCCATGACCTTCAGGAGTCTTAAGCTTAAAGTGCACTCGTTCTAGAACCGCTAACTCATAATAATAATTTATTTGCAAGAATGTGGTACAAAAATATTATGACGGTACGATCTGAACAAATTCGTCTAATCTAATTAAAAGGTAGAATTTTACATAGTGGCAACATTATTGATAATATCATCATATTGAATTATTATATTATTTTATCACTATCATCATACTATTAAAATATATTGCAATTATTATTATTATTACAATAAACATATTTAAAAATTAGGTCCCTGTATACCTTTAACGCTGGCAAAATTTCCTCGTTATATACCTATTCGTTGAGCGAGGAACGCACCAACTCTACGGTCACCTTACTATATACCAGGCGCCAACATAAACCTTTAATTAGCGCCTGTGCACTGGAACCCCATGGCCCTAGAGTCTCTACTCCAAAGGGAACAAAGTCGAAGTTGGATATCCTCCACTTACTTTTATATTTGCTGCTCTGCGGCCACACCAGCTATTTTGCTTGTTCGAGGAAGGTGAGGCGAGCCTAACTAAATTATTTTTATTATTACTATGTTGGTTAAGAAAATAGTAAATGCTGTATATTTGCTATGTTTAGGTTTTAATAAACGATTGTAATGTTCATCACAATCGTTGTCATATCCAAAAGTAACATATTAACTCTAGCCGAAGAAGTCTTTGAATGATTTTGGCATGACCAATTGGTCACCTTTTGCCACTTCAGCTTAGCTACTTCTTCTTACTTAAAACTATTTTTTTTTTCTAAACGAAAAGGGAAATTTCTAGAATATATATCCTTGTATATATATTCTAGAAAGATCTAGAGATCACAATTTGAGCTTCTTAAACAAAGGTAAAACTATTAAGATTACCTCCACGAATTGCTCTACGACGGATTTTTATTAAAGGTCTTTAGGGCGTAATTCATACACGAAATATTTTCCAGCAAATATTAGTTTATCTCATAAAAAGCGAATCGTCTCAAAAAAAAATAATGTGTTTATTGTAAACAATTCAGTATAATGTATAAGATTTGGGAACAGTTTTAAGTCAAAATACGTGTGTTAGGGTTCCCAGCTATTCCATAACAACTTTTGTTGAACGAACGCTGTCACAACGAATGAAATCTTCTACTACCGATAAATATTAAGGGTTCTAATTTGCTTAAAAAAATTTGATAAATGAAGAGTAGCAAAATTATATACTTTTTTATCCTAATTGCACACAGACGGTCGCTGTTTAATACTTGCTTTTGACCTTAATACTTCTGATTTCATTCCCTTATGCGGTAACTTGAATACCCACATGCAAGTTCAATACAAGGAATTCTATACCTTATGTTATTACGTTTCAATTTAATTTAGAATGGTCAAAACTTGGAGTCTTAATAAGAATTCTGTTATCATGGCTTCGGGCTACAAAATAGCAACTGTACTTAATTTAAGAGGAAAACGTCGATAAATATATAAATGTTCAATGTATTAATTATAACTTTATTCAATTCACTTTGCCTCTTGCCACGGAAAGTCTTTTAATACGTCTTCTATCTCTGTTTTTTGTGCAAAGAGCAGTGTTGGCCTATTGGCTTCAGCTTGCGACACTCATCGTGAAGAAAGGAAAACATCGTGAGGAAACCGGCTTGCTTGAGACCCATAAAAGTCGACGGCGTGTGTCAGGCACAGGAGGGGCTGATCACCTACTTGCCTATTAGTTGACTAATGATCACGAAACAGATACAGAAATCTGACGCCCAAATCTAAAAGGTCTGTAGCGCCTATCATTTATTTATGACGTTTTGTGTAACCGACATTTATAATGTATCCAAGGGGGTAAGTTTACTCTTCGTTTAATAGTGATTGGACGAACGGACGTCATCGTGTGTCAACTGTCAAGTGTCAGACTTCAAAGTCTATTGACTAATCACAATGAAACGTCGATTGTTTTACATTCTCACCTGGGTCAAGTAATTTCTTGTTAATCTTGCGTTCGCATTGATAATCAAATATCAAGAAACAAATAGAACGGCTGAATAGTTTCAAATACCTACTAAATACAGATAAACATACTTATTTACAATATTCATTCATCGCTTATCTTTACTGTTAATTTATTACGTCCCGTTCTTGTCTCACCTCATTGCATTATCATTTGTTTAATTATACCTGTTAAATAGTTATAATTATATCATCTTATCAGAAGGAATGCGATAAAAACCGACTAATACCAAAAATCTATAATTTTGTTACAAAAGAAAATTAGACTGACACAGAAGAACACATCAGTTTAATAAATTAAAAAAAAACTCTAGCGTAAGCTTAACTAAAGTGTAGGACTCGTGAACGGGTCCGAACAGAGGTTCAAAACGACAAAGAGTCTGCAATTTTTATTGAAAGAATAATTGACGCCGACGCACACTAAGTTTATAAATAACAACTAACAAGCAGGCACATAAAATTACATTAATGCATACAATATTTGATAATGTAGAAATTTTCAACATTCAATCATTGGACAAAAATTAAAATCGATAATTTCAAGTAACTTAGGTTCAAGAACGTCGTGTTTTCGAAGAACATAATTTTATACAGATGAGTTGGAGAGCTGGCTTCTTCAACGTTATACCTCCTTGCCTCCTTATGTTTTGGTTTATCGGTGCTGACGTTATGTATGTTGAACACCTACTTCACATACTATTCTGATTAAGAAGAACAGTTGTCAATTGAGGCAATAGCCCTGGAGGCATTTGGAGGCAGAACACGGTAACCTAGCTGAGCTGATCTGCCGCGGGGACTGCAACGGCATTACAAGACACGAAACTTATACAAGGTTTCTCAAAAGGAAGTTCATATTCAGTTGATCGATTTAAAAAAAAGAAAGTAGTGTATCAAAAAGTGTTTATTCATTATTTACACACTTTAGATTTAAGATAACCCCATAAGAAGAAATCCATAGGGGTTAAATCAGGACTGCGTGGAGGCCACTTCACCTGGAGATCAATTTGCCTGATAAAATTTCACGAACTCGTGGCAGAGACGTATTGGACGCGTCTGACGTTGCTCCGACCTGCTGGAACCATGTTCTTTGGCTACAGCCAGGAAAATTTTCAGGCATCAAGAAGTCGTCTAACATTCGCATAACCCTTTAAATTGTAAATGTTAACCAACCAACCATAATCAGTCATATCCAATTTCTTTGATTCTTGGAATGTGTCGTTTAAAGAAATAAAGATGAAAAAGAACTGTATTGTATCGCGCAGCACAGACATATAACGACCATTATTTAAGCCTTGACTTGTTTAAGCTATTACGGAATATGTTTAAAAGGAGTATTCAGAATATCTATAGCTCTAAATCACCTGCATCATGAGCACACCCCACATACATACCCTCCATACAACACATCCGAATGAAGTATTACTTAAGTATTATTTAATATTTTTTATTGATTTTTCCTTTTGTAATTGTTTGAACTTTTTTATATATTATGTATTTCAGCTTTGGTTATATGTTTTGTATAATTGTGTTTTATTATATATAGTTTATGTTAGCTGTAGTGTTCAAGCATATAAGATTTAAGACCCTCCATTTAAGCTAGTAGTGGTTTCATAGCTATTTTCTCATCCTGTGACTGAAGAAATTCTTAAAAATATACACTATTGATTTAGTTATAAAGACTCTTTTCAATGACACATTTCAGTTTGTTGCCATGACAACGCGTGGGCGGCTGAGAGGCGGCTGACGTGGCATAATTTGTTAAGCCAGCTGTGATTAATGATGTGAATCTTATTACATTGCTATACATATTTATCAGTGTTTGATAACGTATTTAATTACGTTCTTAGCTTCTACTCAGAATATGTGAAGACTTTTGAATTAAAACGAACTTTCATAAAAAAAAAATATTTCAATCAATGGTTCAACGATTCAGAACTAGTTTATCTAGTAAAAGTCAATAGTTTTTATGTTCTCAAATCACATCTTAAAACGAGGATAATCGAAAAAATATGAAACATGTAAGAAATAAGATCAGACGCAGTTGTAACCAGGTTCGTGCCACTTCCTGGCAATCGAGAAGCCCGTGATATCGCGGCACCCAAATCCTGAGGGGACCTTTTGTATGGAGGGCGCCAGGCTTGATGTAAATGGTAGGTTCCATACGTAAATAACAGCCTAGCCCCACGACCTTTCATTTGTATACATGAAATCACAACATCGCGATTACGAATTAGCATTTTAAAATATTACTTTGTAAGTTTTATCTGTCTTATCTATGGCCCATGTAGCGTGGACTTAGTTTCCGACACTCTGAAACACCAAATGGTCCGTTGTGCGTTAAGTCCTGGCTAATTAAACCAGCCTAGCTCCTTCCAGAAGCTCTGAAGCTTTCTGGTCATTTCGCAGCCTTTACGGAGCGAATCTACGGCACAATGAATAACAGCGAAAGAATCTTATTATTCGCTTCAAAGCCTTTAAAAATTTGGTGATGTTTCAACACTCTAGTACTTCAGATGAGCACCTAAACCTGACTGTCCTAACCTCGCGATACCCTGGTATCGAACACCAATCCTATCGTAGTAAAACCTATGTATTTGGAGTTTGCTTACAGATTTGTGCACGATATCTACATGGCCAGTAGACATAATATATTTTTGTATAGCAGGAGGCAAACGGGTAGGAGACTCAACGGATGCTTAGTGATACCGCCTCCCATAGACACATTGCCAAAGGGCACGCTAGTGAGTTGCCGGCCTTTATATAACTTAATACAACCCTCCGCAGACTTGAAAATCTTTTTGTTTCTTTAGTAGGAAAACATGAATTGTCATACAAATAAATTGTTGTTAATTAATACGAACTAGGCGTTGCTACTGTTTACGTGCGTATAAAAAGGTATTTTTTCCCTATCACGTGTCTGGATGTATCGATCCGTGTGAGTCAGGATGACGTAAGCCCACCCCAGCCCACTGCGACGGGGTGATACACGAAAAATGGATTATACGCCACCTAATCTAATTGGGTAGTCTGGCTTTGTATTCTGGTAGCATTATGAAATTAATTTGAAATTGTATTTTAACATTGGAATTGTGTTGCCAGTTTAACGAAAATGTTGTCGTTACGAACATTTTGAGCGTTAACTTTAAATATTTGTATTTATATATTTTTGTGTTAATATTACTTACATTTACAGTTACTACTTATGCTAAGCCGAAGATTCAGAACTGATCCTAGCGTGATCTATGTCTTTATTTATTTATTACAATTTACGTACGTTACGTTTCAAATAAAAACAAGTAACAAAAATTATTATCTTTTCCAGGGTACCTATTAATAAAAAAAATACTAAGGGTAAAGTTCATAACTTAACTAACAAAAATTAAATTACAAGTAACTATAAAATTTTATACAATTACTACACTAAAATCTAGAATAAAATCCGTTTAAAAAAACGTGTTTGGATTCGGTAGTTAGACTATCAGCGCCTTAAACTGTCAAATATGTCAAAAACGGTACGGTCAAATTGTACGGAAAAAAGATTTTGACAGCTGTTAATTAAGGTCACGCAATAGGTCACGTCCATCTTGGATCCTTAAATGAAAATTCCAGCAAAATCCTGGGACTCGTACCATAAATGTATATATGAAAATATTACAGAATAAAAATTATAATTAGTGCAATAGCGGAACAGTTTCGTAGAAAGTGTACAAATATCTCTTTTGAGATAACTTGGTCGAGATTAAACGATTATTTAACCATTACTTGTTGAAATATGCGCCACATCAAAATATTTAAATTACATGAACACTTTTGGATTGATAAAATTAAATTCTGTCGTTAATCTGTTACGACACAGATTACAGTTGTGTAAGTTCTTATAAAATACTTTTTATATGTATATTTTAGAACAAACAATTCCAGCGGGAAAGTTATTTGAAATTGAAATCCATTTTCCCCATTCTCTTATGCCATTGACGCATTTCAATACATAGACTAGAATCATCTATATCTCTCATTCAACAAAACTCAAAAAAGTTATTGCTACAAACAATCTCTTGAATATTGGAAAGCCTCTTGATTATGTAAAAAATTATACATACCTAGCTAAAAATGAACATTCGAAGATAAAATTGAAGAACTTAGTAGAGCAGCGAATTAACATGAGCTAGAAAAAGTTTTGGTCCCTGAAGGAAATCTTAAAAAAGGCAATTTCACTCAAAGAAAAACAATAGCGTAATAAGCTAAATAGAAAAAAAATATTTTGGAGGAGCCCAACAACAACCCCATACAGGCATAGATCAGTCATGAAAAGTAACTTTGTGCCGCCCTACACAATTGTCGCTCTGTAGTGGCCGCAGGACGAGCCGTTGGGTTGAAGTAGTCTGTGCAGAGAAATTAAGTCCTTGAAGGATAGAACGCGAGCGAAGCACTGCCATAGGACAACTTTAAATATTCCTTTTATTTAGATTTGTCCTATATATAAAAATTATTCGTTTCATTCAAGCACCGCCTTGAGGCGAGTAATTGTGATTTTCCTTATAGAATATGGTGCAAAGCTAGCACGATATGTTTATACTTTGCCTTGTAGGCGGCTGACTCAACGTGTGGGCAGGTTTGTGAAGTCATAGGCCCAAGGCTTTTATGAATGAGCCTGCCCATAATAGGAGAATTATGCAAGTACTTGTATAACGAGAAAGTAATGAGATATTTTTATTGGCATAAAATGGCAACATTGCAGAAATTATGCAGAAATATGTTGCCCAATTACACAAAGTTCAGATAAAAATTCCTCCATAAAAGGGTATATGCTGATGTATAATTGCATCTGACTTGTACTATGTATATTTAGTTTACGGATTTTTCGTTTATCGTTTTTATTAAGACCCACAATACAGCCAGAATTTCACATTTCTGAATAAGGTTTTATATTGTTAATTCTTCATAGTACTTGAAGTGGCATCTCAGTCATCTAGTTTTCGTTCTAATCTAATTTAGTTACTTTTACAATATAGGTGAGTGGGTGGACCTCACACTCCGGAAGGATCCAAGTAAAATTGCCAAGAAACTTTCTGGAATACTTAAGGCAAAAGAAAACGTGGCAACCTAAAATAAACTGGCAACGAAGCATCATTGCAGAGGCGAAAGAAACTGGAAAGATCTGGAGTGAAAACAAAAGAGCTCACCAAAACGAATAAGGCTGTTGTCCTATGTTGGATACCCTATGTCCCACATGTGGGACTAGATGAAGTCAAGTTAAATACATAAAACTTATGTTTAATTAAAAAATAGGCTTTCTTAATTATCTATCATGATATTTTGAATTAAATGGAACACTTACATTTCCTACCTAGCAAACAATTTTTCGACACAAATTAAAGAAATACCTATCGTTATCTGTTATTTAAAGAAACAAACATCAATTTTGATCCTATTATGTAGGCCTTGTGTTAGTTTGTGTTCAATTATACAATCACTGGTACACCGTCAATTTTGTTTCGTGTAGGTGTCTACAGAGTAACAGCAATACAGATACTAATAATGTCGAAGGTCAAAGAGAAAATACATGTTTATCCGAAGGGACTATTTAAGAGATTTAATTATTTACGATGGAGAAGTAGAAATAATTTAACTTAAACCTAATCGAACTAAAACTTACGACTTTCTATAATTCATTTAAATAGAGTTTTTGCCGCAATGTAAAACCAATCTAACTTTATTAATGCGAGGTTATATGTGTAGCCCAGCTCACCGGCTACTTCAATATTATATAAGGCTCTCAAATCTAGGAGTGGGTGGCCCCCGTCTACTATTCTCCTCTTAGCTGCAGAGAAACTGCAAACTGCACTTTTGCAGTATCGGAAATACTTAATGTACAATCTTATATATTTTATACCGCAACTTAAATAATATACATTTCTTATTATCGTTTATATAAATTAAGTTAAAATGAACAGTAATGATTAATAAATATTCACAATATGATTAGCATAGTATTTAGTGTAAGAATACACCCAGCGTCGAATTAAATACTTATTTTATCATTGAGAGCCGTTAGCGTGTAAGAGTATCAAGAGTTTCTTAATTCGTGCTAAGTCTTGACGATCTTTCAGCGCTCAGATTATTGCGTATTTATGAACGCAAGTCGAAATATTTAAATTGAGAGATACAAAAGACCACGCCAATATATCGTCAAGATAGTTAACCCCACACGTGGATTACAATACTATTAGTTACGATAAACAGTAAAATGTTGTAGATTTGTGGACATTGATGCATGTATTGTGTTTTTGTATGTGTGTTCACTGTAACTGTCGAGTGTTAGTGTGCCTTTTTAAGTTTATTCTTAAAAATAAACTAACTCAAAAATATCTCTTTTAAATGTTAATTTTTAGAATTAATTTTAAGATAATTAAAGGGAATAAAAGCAAAGGAGTCGAATTATGAACTTCGTATTTGTTACATAAGTATTATTTAATAAATTTTAGTGCACAAATTAAATATATAAACAGTCAGTTGCAACACACTCATGAAAATAATTATTGAAAAAACGTTTGAAATATCTAAGAATTCATTATTCTATACATACGCGTAGGCGAAATTGATCACAAACGTACTTTTACAGTCAATGGTCTAGAAAATGGGCTTTATTCGTATTACGGAATAGGAGTAAATAACTGACAATAGAGAAGTAGAAACATTAATCTTAGTTTACGGACTTTTAGATTTTGTTGATAAAATTATTACAGGGTAAGGATATGGTCACAGATGTTACAAGTCTTCCGTATATAATGTATGTGTTATAAATAAGTGAGCTCACTTCCTAGGTACACATATTTACAGGACACTTGGCTGTACACTATTTCTTTGTTGGCATCATTATCTGATGAGGTATTTTGCAAACTGATAGTAGAGGCTGGCCTTCAAATCTTTAAAGGTCTACGAATTTGCAAGCCGCCTAACGATGAATACTAAAAAAAATTTTTTGATTCGATAAAAGTACACGTTAATAAAAAGGCGATAAAAATTAATTATAAATCAATTTCGTTTCTTCGAAAGCGAGTCATATGTCACACATCAAATGTATAAAACTTCAATAAGCTCTGATATACTTCTATTTGATGAAACTAATATATATATTTTTATGCCGCAACCCTTTATAAGCAAACTTTGAAACAAAATCTTAACAAAACGAATAAAACCGATCCTAGGAATCTAGCCCACGCCCTGTTATCATGGCAACCAGTTCCCGAGTTAATCCTGTAGAAAGGGAGGGCAAATGCAGTCGCTATGGGATATCTCTTTCTCGGAGACCAGGACCGCTAGAATTCTGGTACCTAGGTATTGCGCAGGTCCAGTTGCACTAACATCGACTAAGTTTAACATAAACGCACTGTCAATTATTTTTAGTTATTTATTAAAGAACACCATAGCATATAAACAGATATATACAGTATAAGTAATAGAGTTTATATATAATTATAATCTCCTTATACTTAGCTTAGTTTACACATAGCAAGTATTCCTAACTAAAGGTTTGAATAAGAACATTTTTATGTGTACCACTCAAAATGTAGATTAATAAAATACTACATTTCCAAAATAGAAAAGAAAATGTATCAACAAATTTTAGTTTAGTTAGTAATTACCTAATTAAAAATACTTTGCCACGCTTTTTTTAAATTGATCAGCTTACTGCTGAATATTTCAATATTCTTATATAAAATATCTTTTTAAAGATAGTTTCAGTTATAATTTACCACACATGTCCTTTTTACACAACTTCTGTAAATGTGGGTCCTAAATATTTATATTCTTAAACAACTTGTTTACACTCTCCTGTTTGTTTGTTGTTTTCCTTTTTCATACCATGTAATCTTCATCGCTCACTCAATCCATGCACTCTTTTATCTGTACAATGGCCATTGTTAATATGCTCTTTGTTATCATTATACTTCTTCTATTTTCCTCATATATTATGCCATTTTACTCACTTATTCTTTATTTCATATCCCCTTTAAACATAAATTAATAAGTATTATATTTTTCTTTCGTTGTGGAAATTTAAAAAAAAATATTATTTTTATATTTATATTCACAGAAGCGAAGTTCAGATTGAAGATTTATATGATTTTAAACACCGCCGTTTTCATCTACATTTTATTTATCAATTACTTACATTATTAGAAGGATCGCTAATTCTGTGCCATCCGTTTAACACTTTTCTTTGACGGGTTGAATATGAATTCACAACGTTAGTTAACGGCGGGTTAAACTACGCTCCAACTATCCATAATAGTGCAACTTGCCGCATCCAGGCACTATCGATCTGCCAGTACATCGACCTTTACTATATACTACATAGATTATAAAACTTTCGTACATAACTTATTTAATTGTACATGTTCCGAATAGGATTTTAATTTGCTGAGTACTCTCGTTAATTTTAGCTTTTGAAGCAAATTGAAAGCCTTTTTAAAACTTTTAGCAAGCATAGTTACTATGCTTTGATCTTTAATGTTTTCTAAGGTAGAATATTTTGTATAAATCCATCAATATTATTAATAATACACATCTAAATTACTTTATTCATTTGTTTTTTGAAAAATGTTGTCAATCAACCTATTATAAAGCATAGGACAGTAAAAATCCTAGTTATTACTCCTAGCCAACGCCTATATAGTACAGCACAAACCCATTAGGTAGGTAATCGTTTTCCAAATATTGACTCGCTTTCCTGGGGTGGTGAGCCCCTACACCCATCCTCTTATATTCGCCCCAAGCTTTTTATCACGTTTGTAAAACTAATATCGTGAATATTAAAAGCAATTAAATATACAAAGGCATACAATTTCCATATGTAGTATTAAATCCAAACTTTGATAGAAATATTTTTGATAACATTACTTTTAAATATAGATAAAAGTTTATTTTTATTGTTTGATGTATATAACCTTTCAATAATACCAATTTTAAACTACAAGTTGCCTAAGTAGCATTATTTCCTGCATATGTACTACATATCTAAATTAGATGTGGGTGTGTTATGTCATATCGCATTTCCGTAAGCTATTAGTAACTGGTACCGCAATGCCGAAAATCGTTTTATTACACTCGTCCTACTTTTATCACGAATGTACCTACTTTTGTTGGTCGATTTCAGAGGAACACGTAGTTTGCTCCTGTAAGGCTTTTACGCTTAGTCTGTTCATTTAAACATGATAAGCGTGTGAAGTTTTTAGGTTATATACTTTCTGATCAATACTACGAGCTCTATTCGTCTAACGACACCCGCGAGACTATATCTATCTCAGTTGTTGGCATCCAAATATTAACAGATTAAAAATAAAGACATCATAACGTAGTCTCGATCTTTTGGCTTTTATTTTGCTATTTATTCGGAGCCATTAAAGACTTGTTAAGTAAGTAATGACTATCTTATTACCGTTCTTTTGACAATTTAATGGTACTAAAAGGGTATATCTAATAATGACATCATTAAAACTAACCGGGCGAATTATTAATTTAGCGTTTTACGGTTTGTGTCCCGCTCTTGTTTTACAAATTACAAATTGAGTCAGTTGTTTTAATAGGGTGCTTTAAAATACATTGACCACAATGCCATTTTAAAGACATATCTTTAGCTAATAGATATATGAATATTGTTGGCCGGTGACACGCTAGATTAAGCATAGACAATCGGAAATGGTTATTGATTTTCATGTACAGGAAGTGATTAAACTAAAACAATAAAAAGCAACTCCAGCGATTGCTTCGGTGCTATATTAATATACTGCTTTACGGCTTACGTCATTTTTATATATATTTAATTTAACTTTCAATTCGTGACTATAATATTAGGGTGGTGCATGTTGACTTGGTTTGCTAGAAAATTTCCAAAAGAACAGAAAAAAGAAGGGTTTGACTAAATTCTATTTACTTACATTGATTCAAAAGGAAGTCGCGAGCATAGAAAGATATGATTTAAGTTATATACATTATAATCAGTTCCATTTTATCAACTATAAAAATTATTTACTTAGTGATTTCGTATTTTTATTTCATTGCGTGACTGCAACCGACTTTAAGAAATTTGGGTTAATATAAGAATCTCGTGACCCACAATATATGAATACAAACCTACCCTACATTTTTAAATACTTAGAAGACTACGTGAATAAAGCTTATTTTTCAGAATGTGACACAGAGTACTACAGTCATTAACGTTTACATCATAAACTAATGCGGTTTGTGGTTATGTAAAAACCATTTGTTAGAGAAGCCTAATAATAATAAATTATAATAGTAGGTATCCTCTCAAAAAATCAAAAATACAACAACAATGTAGCTAAAGTATTGTACTGGATATTAGGTATTGTATAGTGAATGCTACAGATGTTTCGGGTATAACTACATTTATTTACATTAAAAAAGAGATTTAATCTCTATCTATACATTAGTAATTTCTTTAACTTATAAAACAAAGGACTGATATTAAAATCAATTGTTATAGGGTTTAAGCCTGAAAGTTGCCATTATCATAGTGGCTCCATCTATAAAACCTCATCTTAAAATAATCATAGCAGTTAAAACGTTATTTTTATGGACTCCCTCTCTTGACTCTAGATGGCGTTTTCTCTATTTTAAAAAGTCAAGTGACTTTTGCACGTTGCGTCCGCTTTCAATACGAAGCGCCGTAACTTTACCTTCCGTTGGTGTGTTCGGAGAGTGATTAATCCGTTTTTGTATGCAAGTGGTCAAATTTACCCAAAATACTTAGCAAAATCTCTATACTTGGTTTCACAATAAATTATTAATTAAAAAACTAGACTGACAAAAATTATCTCTAGGCCTCCACTGCTCTAAATGTAGTTGCTATAATAAGTTAGAGGGTCAGGTCAGTTAGACAATATTAAAATCTCATCAGTCAGAGCGAGAGAGAGTCAACTTGAGCTTCAGGATTGAAGAAGAGCTTCAATTAGCCACCATCATCATATAAATAAAAAACTAACTTGTATTTACAAGGATATTGCATATGTAAAATGTTTTCAAATATGTTAGGATTATAGAAGAAGACCATTTAAAATAAAAGATAATTTCACTTATACTTTTTTATTGGCAGCTGTGCCTACGCATCGGCGATGGTTACTTCGACTTCTACACCAGGCTCGATGTTGATCGATGTGATCTGCTTCACAATCTCTGAGGGTGAGTGAAGGTCAATCACTCTCTTGTGGATTCTCATCTGGAATCTGTCCCAGGTCTTAGAACCTTCACCACAAGGTGTCTTACGGGTTGTGATGCGGAGGATCTTGGTTGGCATGCGGACTGGACCCTGAAATTTATGATTTCTATTGTTACTCTCTTCTTAATTATTTAAGAAAGTATAACAATTTGAATATTCATTTCAAAAATGTTGCCGACCTATGAGCAGAATGCAGCATAAAGCATACATTCTGCACTTTGGAATGCAGTAATGTTGCACCAATTTAGTGAACATTGCACTAAATACATACAAGGTTTTCATGTAGGTGCATTCTGTTACCATTAATAAAACATAATTACAAAGTGTTGTCAATTGTAATTTATACAACAATAATTTGCACATGGTAAACACCAACATGCAATATATATATATATGGATAGAATTTTAATTTGAGAATCTGCTACTAATTAACATCACATTTGGAAATTACTTAATTTTATAAGAACAAGAAGAAAATTTAACCGTATTAGATTGAAGATATTGTATAAATATTCAGTAAAACCAAATACCTACAACAGTACAGATTTTATACATATATACCAACCTTGACACGCAGTTTTTGTTTCTTAGCTCCATTGATAAGGTCAGAGCAGACTTTTTCCAATGAGCGCACATTACGGGATGTCAGGGTAATCCTAATGCGATGCACGGGAGAGATCTCAGCCTGGGGCTTCTCAATGTCTTTGCCTGATACGACAGCGGCTGCCTATAATATTACATGTACCGAATGATTAGGATTTAAAATTTACAGCAATAAAGAGGTGAAGTGGATTAAAATTCTATAAAATAAAAGTAGAGGTTTACGCGCGCGCATATAGCACGTGTAAACATAACCTAAAACTTTATAAAACGTTTACTTAAAATACCCTTGTATGATTATAATTTTGCAATATGTAACTGGTCATACTTTACCATTTTATTTGGTTTTCCCGGTCGAGATAAACAACTTCCACAAAAAAGTGCTCAGCGCTGAACCGGAGAACAGCTTCACTCAAAACGTCAAGTTAAAAGAAGACATTTTGTTTTAAATTTCTCAAGTCCCTTATAGCCAGTGTTACCATGTTACTGTTACGGGTTACCATTTTCCGCTAAAATATAACTAAAAACTAACTAGTCATTCAATATAATATCATTATAATTTATTTATATTTTTGTACCATTATTTTAATCATCTGATATTTATTTATAACTCAGTAGACAATATTTAATTGTAAATTATGGACAGTACTATCTATATCTTATGTCAATTCAAATAAAAACGGTATTGATTCGAAAGTTGACTATCAATAATTATTAAAATGGTATATATTACTCACAAAGTATCTCTAAGGAAAGGAGTTGGTAAATAACTGTTCTTTAGCTTATTATAACCTAGTTTATTAAATCATATTAAAATATTTATAAATTAATGTAATAATAGTAACTCTAAACATTATTAAAAACTTAAAACTATGTAAAAAGTACTTAATGAATAGGTGTGATACTTGGGTAATATTTATTGATTTCTATAACACTAAACTCTAAACATTATTAAGCATCAAATTTTTCACTTGCTTGTCGAACTTTCTGAAAAAGAAAACATAAATATTAGTAAGCATTTGGGAAGACTTCATTTATATGTGACATATTGTTCAATTGTATAAAACAATGAGAGCTTTACCGTAATAGGTTCATAGGTATCAAGATATTCATATCAAGGAAATTAAAATTGTCTTGTATCTGTTGTTTGATACTAAAATATACCTAATAATGATAGCAACAGTTACTTACGTGGAAGTAATTTGATCACCAGGTAAGTGGAATGGATTACAAATAGCATCAGCATAAAGTGCATGTAGTCTCCTCAGTGCAGTTCTTACTTCTGCATCTCTTATGTTACTGCCACTTGGTGATGTGGAGCTAGTCACCAATACCAATTTAATACGTGTATTAGTAACATAACCATAACTGCAATGGAATAGAATATAGACAAACAACTATTAGCTATAAAATATTATCATGGATTTCTGTATTTAAAATATTTTGTCTATTATTATTTTATAATTTTAACACCACTATTAGCTGTTTTCATATAAAATAAAAAGAGTTAATACATACATTTTATGAGTATCAGTTGAATATAACAAGCCCAAATATAAATCTCTTAAATCAGTACGAGCTGCATTTGTTGCTGTGTTGGCTGTAGTAGTATTACTAGACACTAGTCTCTCTTCTAACGCATCAAGAGCTGTATGAACTAGCCATTGTCTAGATAATTCATTATCGGTGCTTGTGTCAATACCAATTCCACCAATGTACAAGGGAGCGTTCTGGAAGTAAATATTGCTCTGGTTATAAATACACAGGAATTTAAGATTATTTTTATATGAGTACCGTTAATAAACTGACATCTTTTCCAATCACAGCAACACAGACCGCCATTTCCAAACAATAACAAATATATCTTATACCAAAGTAAGATTGTTATTTTATTCGATAATTGATATTAAACACCTCTATGTTATGTTTTTTTTTCCCCTTTCTTGGCCTGCACGGTTTGTGCGTCAGCCATGCAAAAAAGTTAGGAATCTATGTTATGTTGTTGAAGGAAAACAAGATTTCAAGTATATACAAAGGAATCCAGGTCACAGACTAAAAAGACTAAATGGGACAGACTAACTAAAAAGTGAATTAACAAATATCTTAGGAGTAAATGTAATTTTTATATTGTAATTATTATTGAATAATGTAAGTTACAATATTCACAAGACGAGACGTAAATATTGTAATGTAAGTTACAATATTTACGAGGCACTTATACCCCTAAATTACTTTTATATACCCTTTGGGTTCATAAATTTCCTTTAGACAGTCAAATAGAATACATTTTTGCCTGTCATTAGGTCGGGGTCGTTTTATAAATTATTTGTAACTATAGAAAAATTACTTCAACAATGCCCTATAACATCGAGCCATCTTCCCAGTCATATTATGACCCTTCGAGATTACAAGCTCAAGCAACCCTAGTTAATACATATAGGTATGTAGGTACACAATGTAAATGATACAGGGGTTTTATACCGAAATACAATGAAATTTATATACGCAGATATGTTAGGGGATATAATATATTTTAAAAATCAAAATGAGAACCTTGTAAATAGTAAATATAAAAGTGCAAAAGATACAATATAGGAAATACACAATAAAGAAATATAAAATTTGTCAAAAAGATTATTCATAGACCATAGATAGAATAGAAAGAAATTGAGAAAACGACTAACCAAATACTTCATCAAACCAGGAAGATTATCAAATATAAACAGACGAATTGAAATATGAATCAGGCTATGAATTTAAAGAACTCTCTGATGTCATAGACACCTGTGAATGGCAGACTGTAAAGTAAAAGACGTCCACCAGCTTCGACCTATGATTATGTAAAAAACATACATGAAGATAACATCATTGGAAGTCACTAATGTATCTGATGAAAATAGATTATGTTGGCATAACGCTATTAAAGTAGCATACCTAAGACATTGAAAATAGAAAAGAAAATTAACAACATGAAATGGGTAGGTAAAATAAATTCAATTCTTCTTGATTTTGGTGATTCGAAGTAAAAAGATAATTTTTCAAGACGATTACTTTACTTTACCTAAAGATGTAATAAATGAATTCTAACATTATAACGCTTATGTTACAGCTTGTAACTTAACGTATGGAAATAGTTTTATCTATATAAAGTGTCATGAATCAGCTGGTATTGATTTTGATGTTGCCATATTGACTATTTGACAGATTCAATTCAAATCGTGGCAAAGTAAAATATCATTGTTCAAACTCAAAGATTTATGATTCACACTTCATAGTTCATTGTTGTTGTTTTGGTGTTTAAGTAAAATAATTGCAGAGATTTATCTTTCTTTTATTAGACGTTTAGTTAATACAAAATATTGTTAACTTCAATATAATTTCTAACTTATTGCCTTTAATCTTTTTTGATCAAATATAATTTTCCTAAGAAAAAACTTAATGGTTTGTATTTTGTATTTCATGATTTAAGTGTGCCAAATCATTATCATAATTATCGGGCTTAAGCTGCTATCAGCTATGTGTTGGCCTCATTAAAATTATGTCGGAGAGTGACGAAAGTGATTTAGTGTATGAAATAGATGCAAACGGACAAAGCATGCTTGTAAGATCTTTGGAATCAACGCAGCGAGCTTATCTGAGATTTACAAATAAAACATCGCGTCCAATAGATATTTGGTGGCGAGACTTTCGGGGCGTAAAGCGCCATTACGTCCGCTTGGAGGAAGGTAGATACTTTGACGTCAATTCTTTTATAACTCATCCGTGGGAGTTCACGGACGTAGCAACTAAGGAACGGTACGTTATAAACAATAATCCTATTTACCGACCACCTACAAATATAGGCGGTATGATGTTTCGCGCAAATTGGAATATTACAATTGGTGTACGTAGCTTAAGACATACTGTTTTGCTAGCTTTGGCATTACATTTGAAGGACTCTAATGCCGTAAATGCATTGGGTTTACCAAGAGTGCTGGCTGAAGAGTTGCAGCGACTTACTATACTGTTTCATACACCCCAACCTCCACCAAGCAGAGATTGACGATTTATGTTATTTGTATTTGTACTTCTAATCTGTGTATTTACAACTGTATCTGAATCATTAATGTTAAGTATAAATTTTACTACAAGTATTGTGTAAGATACAATTAATTTGAGCTATAGATCATCAATTATTAATTGTAAAAATAATTAGGTAAATTGCATTTCATTTCAGTAATGAAATCATAATTTATTATAATAAGTATTCTGTAAAGGCTTTGATAATAAATAAATATAATAACATTTGTTTAATAAAAAAATAAAAATAATTTATATTTGTCAGGATCTGTCTATAAATTATGATCTGAAAGATTAATTATTGTAGTAATATTTACACTCATCTTTCTTCATAGTTACATTAAATACAAAGAATTAATATTATTGACATTAAAGACCTCCGGTAATCCGGCACCCTCTGGTATCCTACATTCTCTATAATTTATTATTAAAATTTTTTTGACAATCTTCTCTAATGCATAATTGAAGAAGATAGCTTTTATGTACCAATACTATTGTGCTGAAAGCTTAAGTTATTGTTTTGTTCTATATATTGTAATATGATTTGTACTAATGTACTCTACATATAGGATCTGAGATTTGTCGGATTATAAGTTACTCTTTTGTAAAAAAATCAGGACTATATGGGGTCTTAGGCAGTATTCTAAAATCTGCCAAATTCAATAGTCCAACACTGCCCTGCAAAATGTTTTTCGGATTTGATATATTTAATATATTTTTGTAAATGTAAAGCAAGTGATAACTCTTATAGCTTTATATATGTAAAATATTTATAAATGTTAATTGTTATTTTATATAAGTAATATGTGCCATCTTTACTGTTAATGTAACTAAATAGATATAGGTTTTTTTATTGTATTGACATAATAAAATTTCTAGTATAATGATTTTATTTCATTAGTTTTGACAACATAGAATACTGGTTCTTTACTCAAGATAATGGTCAATTATTTTAGGTATTCAAGGAAAAATTACATAGACAGTGTATAAAAAATAATTTATTGTATAAAATTAAGTATATAATCACAATTTCAATGGTCTTATATTACTCTGATTTTGTTTCTCGGTGGATGTATGACACTAGGGCTAGTGCACCTCCAGGAATGAACCTTATAAAATTATCAGCTGTTAGAGGACCTAAGGCATACATTCCTGGGTAATTAAACAATTCATGAGTACTTTTGTCTATGGCCACTGGATTGGATCGTCCATCAACTGGCTTCTTTGGGTCAATACCATAACCTAAGCCAGAGCTGTATGGGTTTGTCGGTTGACATTGACAGTTCTTTTCCTGCTGTAGATTTGAATATGGAATGATTTCACATTTGCATTCACGGACAGTATGACCAAGATCAGCCTTGATGTAGCATGTGCATGTATCCCTTTTGTTACAATCTGGTATTGAACATTTTGTACCAATATTGCCATTTATTTCTGTGTAATTCAAATACCTGGATTTGCAACTTTGTATACTCTGTCCTAATACAGATTTAAAATAATGCCAGTGGTTTTTGAGAAAACATTGTTTATCATCAATTTTCTTTTCATTACACTTGCACTTTTTTATGTCTATTGTATTCAAATCAAAGTTTGTTTGCAGAAAAAATAAGTCTGGTTTTGAGCCAATTAGTACTGCAATAATGGATACAGTTAATTCTATAGTCTTGTTTGTTGTTAGGTTAAGTAATTTGACTTTTTTTAGGCATACTTTTTCTTCATCTGGGTGTTGCAGCCGAGGTGAATGTAATGTTGTTACTTCAACAATCATATGTTCAGGGAGCGAGTTGTAATTGGGATGATTTCCTGATGGACCGTCACACATCATTTTGTAGACCTGTTAAAAAAAAAAGAAATTTTAAACCTCTAATTACAATATATTCACACAATATTGTTTAGACATTGATGCAAATTAGCTAAATAAGGATTATTTTTACCCGCCTACTAGAAAAAAAATTGCTTCCAATAATCGTTCTTTTAAGTGTTTAAAGTTTTATAGGAGATGTTAATCTACCTGGTTGTAGTCAGGATAATTAATCAATGGCAGTTTAGCGAGTGAGTCTGCAGCTGTTCTATGGAGGTGATATACATGGAGATTTGAAGAGCGCGCGAGGCGCACTGCGTCCGCAGCTGAAACTCCTGAGCCTACTATTAGTACTGAGCGGTCATGGTCAGACATCTTTTCTGAAAAACAAAAAAAAAATGTTTGATAAAAAACTATAAAGAATCGCAATTATTTCTACATTTTCTGTGGCTTCTTCAATAAAATATATATTTTTATGTGGTATTTAGAATTTCTTGTTGATGGAGTTTAATAGATGAATTTAATTAATTGATAATGTGAATATACCTTATATTATTGTTATATTTATATACTAAACACGGCTGGTTGTTGTAACCACTGTTGTGACATTTGTAAATAGAATAGACAAGTAGGTGATCAGCCTTCTGTGCCTGACACATGCCGGTTTCCTCACGATGTTTTCCTTCACCGTTTGAGTTAATGTTAAATGTGCACATAGAAAGAAAATCCATTGGTACACAGCCGGTGATCGAACCTACGACCTCATAGATGAGAGTCGCACGCTGTAGCCACTAGGCTGTTGGCCGTGGTTGTATCTAAAAGGATAAAAACCTTTACATTCATACTTACTAGTATCAAGTAACTGAGCAGCCCTTTCCAAATCACCTAACTGATGTACAGCATGTGTCGAAATGTGTTCAGGAAGTGCATTTGGTCTGTCACAAGCACCAGCCGCGATGACCACCCGACGACATACATATCTAAACCCGCGCTGTTCCTTGTGGTCATATCTGAAATAGAAAAAAATGTGTGCTTGCTAGTAATTTGTGAAATAAATTCATCATTAAAATTTAAAAAAAATACAATTATTTTATTTTTTATCTATGATAACAATTTATTGCAACCATTTCAATTCTACATACAAAATATACACATCGATATTTCTTTAATCTGGTCGTTCATAAGAGTTCACAGCTACCTATATGAATAAAATTACTTTTCATTTGAATTCACTTAAACAATTCAGACAGAGATAATCTAGTTTATAATTGGATTTATTTACGAATAAATATGAAGATATTTAAGAAATAAATCTTACCCAGAGACACAATAGCCAGCCCCCCGTGGACAAGCAGGGCTGCAAGGTGCCCCAGGAATTCGAGGACCAGCTGTCACACTTGTTACCACGACGCCGCAGCGAAAGTAGCGCTGAAAAATGTATCTTGATGTTAGTTCTGTTTGTATGTTACCAAACTCGACTCGACTTCGCCGATGTTTAAAACAGCCAAATATGACTTATTGGAATTGATTTACTATAATTAATCAATTTATGCTATTACAATATTAAATGTTCTCATATACAGTAATGAATAAACCAACACAAAAAATAATAAAAATATACGGGGAAATATAAAAATGTTCATTTTGGGATGCAACTAATGTAGGGACTATTGATATACACACCAAATTGGTTGGTTACAGTTAATATACTATATGTAATAATAACTTTTGTTTATGTCCTTCACAAATGCAAAACTTCTAATAACCCGCATATATTGTATCCCCTCTATATAACCCGCTTGTATCCGGACACAGCTTAAGATGAATTTGATGGGTAGAGCTTTCTTAAAAACTTTTTTGTTATATAGAACTACCCTCACCTGCAAATGACAGGCTTGAACATACCGCCGACAGTACTCAGCAACGCCACTCGCCGTCAGTCGCTCGGTGGAGTCGGTCGTGTGCGGAGGTAGCGAGAGCCACGCGCCCGGAGAAAGAGTTAATACATTCGGCGGAAACGTGTGCCAGGAACCGCCAGGCGGGCCCCTTCCTAAGACGACGTGGTCGATCTAAAATTAAAAAGTTTTTTTAAATTATAGTCTAAAGTATATTAAAAGCTTTTTATTCTATAAAGGTAGTCGGTACTGCAATCTACTCAATGTATTCAACGAATTTCCCGAAATTGGGATGAGAAACAGGTCTATAGAGTCGACATTTCCTCAGCAATTTAATGATGTGGTCGTTCTTACAAGTAAAACAATTTGTAGACTATACGTACCTCTTTTTCAACGTCGTATCGCCATTCAATAAGCGAATCAGCTTGAATCCCCAAGTCTGCGCATGGTCTTAACAAATTATCCATCTGGAAAAGATTTATTTGAATTAGAAATCAAGACTAAAGAATAATTGTGAATGTCACGCATAGATGGCCGTGAACTGACCGCAAGGTCTATTTTCAAATTATATGGCATTGTAGTTTTTGCATAACCTTAATATTATATCGATGACATTACGCTATTGTTAATACCGAAATTACTTCAAAAAGAGAGAAGTTTGCGATTGTCTCTTTGTAATTTTTTAAGCACTTTATTTCATATATAGATATTTTTTTAAGACGCCTGCTCCCGACTGGTCCGAAGGACCAGAATTAACCAGTCGAGATGTACCACGAACTCTGGCCCATATTCAACATCAATCAAACATATCTAGTTTCAGGACCTGTTTTTCTATATTAAATCTGGCATATTGCGCTCAATGAGAAAATGTATCGATCGTTATTCATTTACTACCGGCTTTTTCGAATTCGGTTAGGAACTACATTAATATGAATTTGTCTAGTAATTTAATAAAATTATTTTTGATACATTATTTCGTAATTGTGATAAAATCTTTACTATTTTGTTGCGATGCGAATAACGCCAACTGCCTCTTAGCGATAAAACTTGTTAATGCGTAGAACCGGTCGAGGCTGTGTCATAGCTGTAATACTCTTTTTTATATCGAATATAGCCTCAACCAATTTTTTATCTGCAGTATCATTAATGAGTATTTAATAAAATGTATATCTGTGTTGCTATGGTATTTAAGAGTGGATATCTGAATACCAAAAAGTAATAAATATTTACTAAAAAGCTTTATTTATACGAAAAAAAGCATCAGGTCAAATGTGTCACAATTTTATTTATTTACCGTATGTGCGATTAAAAAGGGCATGCCTTCTTGGAAATCAGTCAAGTTAGACATATCACCTTAATTTATTAAATAAATAAGCTCCAAAATAATAGAAACCAGATATAGAACAAAAAATAATGAACTCACTTCGCGTATAAATCGTATTATGTCATATGCGAAACAAAAAGGCATTGTCGGATCCAGGGGAGACCAAAGGGGACCTCCAAAAAGGATGGGCCCCACAAAAGAAAAATGTTTTAAATTCAGGCTAGTCAACATCATTTTGTTTGATATATTTTTTCGATGTTTTACCTTTACCTTTGTAAAAACATGTGTATATTATTCTTAAAACTTAACAGATATAATTGATCTGTTAATACAAGACACAGAAGGCTGATCACCTACTTGCCTATTAGATTATGATCATGAAACAAATACAGAAATCTGAGGCCCAGACCTAGAAAGGTTGAGCTATTGATTTTTATTTTATTTATAATTCAAAAACAAAGAAATCTAAGAGCAAGATTCAGGGTCGAGACTTAGCGCGAACTACGAACACCTGTATGTCAAAAACACCTGTATGGCTAAGATTTAATTCCGAGCCGAGGCGACACCAATATTCCACCAAAGGCCCTTCCAAACTTATAATTATCTATTACATTCAAGCACGTTCTTGTCTATAGCTCTATGGCAACAAAATATTATAGATTCTTTTAAAACAAATATTTTATAGAAGTTACAGTTTAGAAAGGAAATTCTTAGGATTTTCTCTGACCGTCGTAATATTTACACATCATTAAAGTTCCAAGCGATCGTTTTAGCTTTTAATAAATGAGGCGTAGTAAATAATATTAACGTAAGTTCAACCGCCACTATCCTATCGTTTTCTTGTTGGAAAGACAATATTATATTCAGAAACGTATCGTGCACAATGGCTTCCTTATGTCAATATAGTAATCTTTTGATTAGTCACGAAAGCTACGCGTGATAGCCAAAAAAATATTTTCGATTTCAAATTTACTATCTGTGGGCCAGATAGGTCGACAAACCTGATTACCTTATCTGTGCACATTGACCTGTCTAAAAATCTTCCGTGATTTTTATCATTCTATTTCTGCTGAGACAGGTCTTTCTATAACTTCTACCTGTGTACAATAGTTGAAAATACATGAGTCGGTTTATGTGATTTCATTAACCGACACGGAAATATGTCTACTACACAGAATATAAACATTGAATAACTTTCTTCTTCTAGTGTCATCTCCTTCAGAAGGTTCGCGATCATCGTGGCTAGTTTAGTTTGTGAAGCCGCGCTTCTAAACAATGACTTAGTACTTTGACCAAACAAGTCTTAAGTTTTTAAACGACGTGCGTCTGCGCAACTTCTACTCCCGGCACGAAACCTAATTCCGCTTAAATTAGAATTAATATTTTTTTAAATATTATATTACAAATTCTGTGCTATATATGTAATGAGAATTTATTGATTCATGGCGTCACTGTTTTGGTTTAGACGAATAAGGTACCTTAGCTGACCCCTTGTCACCTGTACGCAATATAAAATTATTTACCAGCAAAGAAATGGGATTCTGACTTCTACCTTCCAGACCTTCAGCTAGCTCGAGTAGGTCAGCTTCGTATAGGCTCTGTCCGGGAGGCATGTTTGACAATCTGAAATATTATGACATTTATAGGAAATTGTTCCAAGTGTAGGAGAATCACAGACAGGAAACAACAGACAAAAAAGAAGGTTTCTTTAGGAATTATTTAATATCTGTTTAGGCAACAGCGTGTACTAAATTCATAAGTGTATGTATGTCCGCATATTTTTCCGAAATCCTATCGAGATGATCATTAATTTGTACCAACTTATAAAACGGTCAAAGTTTATCAAAATCAGGTTCAGTAGTTTGAAATATCCAGTTTTTCACAGCATTTCTGAAAGGGATATCTATAATAAGGTACATAGGTAAATAATATTGGTTGGTATATAAACTTTTGGGTTACTATTATTTACTAACAAATAACGTGGCGTTCTATTGGTAAAATAATTTTCATAATCTATATAGCAATTGATTACACCCTACAACACCACTTACAAACTGTACCTTTATCTGTTAACAATTTTTTTGTCTCACAAAATGTTAATAAGCATTGTAATTTTTAAAATGTCACGAGAAAAAAGCGGCCTATAAATTAAAATTGCAACCAAGTTCCTATTACCTGGCTTTGAGCATTTCGTCTATGGGAAGGTCTTCTGGAATTTCCTTCAGGTAGGGTACATTACCAGCCAGCATAAACGAAGTAACCATACCGCTTGGTCCATTACCTGTAATATTATTGTTTTACATAAAGATAACATTTATATTTCGTTCTTTTTAGATATATTTCAAAATAATTCGACCTATATTTAATTGCTAGATCTTTTCAAATTCGCCATAGTATATGAAATATTTACAAAAAAATATCAATGGATTTAAACACTTAACATTTATTTTAATGTTGCTTAGCAGTAAAACAACCGCCTCTATTTTATAATTAATGTTGATGAGGAGTCCTAATTAGGGACATTCCTAGCAGGGCCATACAGGCGAGGAATTACCTATGAACTATAAATTATTCTATCAAAGACAATTATGTCTAATATATCATTTAGTTATTGATTCGGCGACTGATACACGACATGACACCTCATAAAATGTCAACTCCAGTGTGATAATAACACGGTTAAAATTTTAAATGTTTGAATAATGTTTTGAACATATGTTTGAAAAACAACAAGTTTTACTGCTTTTATTATATATTATATTTTATTTTTTTATTTTTACGAAGCTCAAGACAGATCACGATGAAGACATAGTGTGGACGCCGTCCATCCATAGATTAAATCAGGGTAAGTCAACCATGGCCTAATTGTTAGGTATAATTATTTATTTGTTGACCAGTAATTATTATTAAATATTTTCAGTGATGGGCTGCCAGTTTTTAAAAAAATGGAATATCGCTGTTAGCCTTAAGGGTCTTTACAGCTCAGCTCGGGCTGTTTTGGCGAGCGTAGCTCGGCCTGAATTGGCAAGGGCGTCTCCTGTGAGACTCGAACCTCGGCTTGGGTCGTCGCGAGGTGTTCAATCGCCTGAAGGGCAGGACGAAAGCTTACTGGAGTGAGCGAAGTACGAAGTAAAGGTCCTAGCCTTCCCCGGAGAATGCCGGATTTTTACCCAAATCTGATTCTGGCTATTTTTATTATATTTGGCCGCGCGGGCGGAGGCTGTCACTGTCAGGATGCCCATATTATGGAACTACATTACAAATTGTTTAAGTGATAGTTTCTTTTCCGTTTTCATGTTTTTTTACAAGTCGGTTTTTAAATTAGTTATAGTATAGTTTTATATTTCTAATACACATTATTTATTTATTATTAATCTTACATCTAATACATCCATATAATAAAACACAACACTAATGCAATATAAAAAGCCAAAACAGATTACATTAATAGACAAAGAGAAAACTGAAGTTAAACCTTATACAAACGACAATTAGTACTTTATATTTTGCAGAAAAAAAACTAAATTGTTATAGCTGATAATAAACGCTATTCGTTTGAGAGAGAATTACGCCATGAGTATAATTTATGTATCAACACATGGAATAATCAATAAATTATATCGGCGCCATATACTGATCCACTTACACATGAGATAATACTGATATACATTTTGTAACAGTATACAATGACTATAAATAGAATTACGTAATACAATTTTTACATAACTACGCTTGAGTTAGCGCAGTACATTCAAGGATGTAGTTTGGGAGATACTCTCAAATAAGTAACACATTATGTATTCTCTTGCAAGATTACGTTGAAAGCGCAATTTCTAGAAGCAAATTAATAATTTGTATAGTTTGCCTTGTATACGTAAATAGCAAATTTTCAGAATCATTTGTGAATTGAAAATACTATCTTCTTATCGAAGGAAAAATATAATAATATAAATACATACAACAGATCTAGATGTGACCACTATTGTGGGATTGCGGGAACTTATGAATATGAAAATCATATGAATTGAGTTTAATGATAGAATCAAAACGCTGCCGTAGAAATTTCTAGGTTGTTATCGATTTTATCCATTAATGTAGTTAATTGAAATATGCCAAGTCCTTCACGAGTTCAATGAATGCGATAATAATAGGTTCAGTTAAGGGGCCAATTATAAATGCTTTTTACCGATAATATTCTCCAAATATATTTTAAAACAACTTAAGTTCTTATTTTTTCGTTATTTAATTACGGTAAATATATATACGACATCCATTACAAGTTCAGCGGTCCACTAGGAGGTCGCGGCCCACGCGTTGAAACACTGGGATTAGAATAGTATAATTCTTGCTGACTACCGAGTAGTACTAAATTGGCTGAATCATAAACAATTTACTGAAAACCCGGTTTTTCTAACAAATATTGTTGAACACATGTTGGACGTTCATTTTTTAAACTATGTATTTTATTGACTATGGCTTTGCGCTATGTTTTGTTTATTAGACTTGTAGGATTATCAAATATCGAACAAAATTCGTCTTCGTTCGAATTTTAAAACATCCTCATTTAATCCTCAAGCACTTATAATCTGTGAACCCCTCTTAGCTCCTTATCTACTTACCTATGACAACGACGTCCTTGTAGACGACGTCATCAGACAATGTGTGTTGACAGGGCTTCATAGTGTCTCGCATTATGATTTTATCATAGAGCATAGACGTTACTTCAAATCACTATAATCTGTTATATTCAAACTGTATTCCAATAAATAACTTATTTAGAACTATCACAAAATGAGTACTCAATCGAATTCTCAATTCACTAAATGCTTTTAAATAATATCACAAGCAGTTTAAAGTCTTACGGACTTTTTTAAACTATCCAACGACCCGAGTTCTTCTAACTTTCGAGCCTTTTGCAATGCCACTCTTCGAATTGACTGTTTTGACGACGACGTTTGTAATCTGTAACAATAAAAAATATGTTAAATTATTTCGCTTACATATACATTTTAACACGAAAGGGTTGTGTTGGTCTAGAGGTTGAAGGTGCATTCAATTTCCGGATGTGAATAAATTATTTTTGCTTTTCATGTGCGCAATTAGCAATTGCTTGTATAGTGAAGGCAAACATCGTGAGGAAACTTAACTTTAGTTATCTTTAAAAGATTTTCTACAAGATCTCGTCCTTTTTTACCTAGGGGATACGTACGAGGGCGAAGGCCACGGATCTTTGCGATACCAAGGGCCAGAACTAGTCTGTTCCACATATCCCCGTTAACAAAGTAAAGTATTTTATCGAGATATATATATGTTCGCAGAGTGTGTGAACCTGTGAACTTAGCGATATTTTTTTTCGACATTATCCTATTCTTATTATTTTGTTATCCTATATCTAACAAAAATTAAAAAAAAAACAAACAACTACACTAAAAATATAGCCAAAGATGGATTAAATAAAAGCTTCTAACATTTACCAAAGGGAAACAACAATAAAAAAATATTCAATACATTTAACTAAGTAATACCTAATTCGGCTATGTTGTGTAATAGTGTTTAAGTGAGCTTATGAACGTGAAAGTGTGTATGTGTGATATGTACACTATTCAGATGATTTTGCGCTTGGCATATTCTTAATACTCCTTTTAACCATATTCCGCAATATCTTAAACAAGTCAAAGCTTAAATATTGGTTGTTGTATGTCCGTGCTGGGCGATACAAAACTGAGTTATTTGCATAGTTAATGTTGCTGTGAGGAAAATGAAAGCACGGCTATGAGTCTTGTAGGCAGAAGCATGCATCATCTAGAAGGGAGCTGCAATTACTTGAGATGTCATGTAGTAGGAATAAATCATATTGTTTTCGTCGAGTCTAAACTATCAATTTCAAAATGTTCACAGGCGTCTTTATAGGTATCACACTTATTATAGGAGATATATTTTAAAGTCGATTTGGAACTTTTGAATTTTTTCTTTGTGTACAGTATAACTAGCAACTATTTTCGAGAGCACTTCTTACATATGTACAGTATAGCACTGGCTACAGATGACATCATTAGTACTGTAAGGATAGTGTATGTAGTTTTGTGAATAAATGATGCAAAATGGCCATAGAAACATGCAAATCCCAAGACTTATAAAGGGTTGTAGAATCCATGCGGTTGGATTATTCTTATAGCTAAAAATTAAAAAAAAAACCAGTTATGCATATAACTAGTCTGATTTAACAAAACTAAAATTTTATAAAAAAAAGAGTGAAAACTTCAGCCAAAGTGTATCAAGATACAGTCTTGGATCATGTTTTAAAACCTCTCAGCAACACACTTTTAATAATATGCCATGGTCTTTCCAGTAGGATTCTGCACCTGGTCACAAGGCATGAACTACCCAAGCCTGGCTTGAAAGTAACATTCCAAACTTTATAAATGCTGAGGTCTGGCCCAGATCAAGCCTGGTTAATTACTAAATGTTAAACCCTTTAGTCATTATGGTCAGTTTTAGAGGACATTGCCTACTCTAAACAACACGGCATCATTGAGTCTTAAAAAATCTTTGGAGTAGGCGGTGCGTAAGCGCATAGATTCGTGGCCAAACAGATTAAGGCCTGTATAAAAGCTAAAGGTGGCCGTTTCGAATATAATAGTTTGCGCTGAGACTTTAATGAATATGTTGGTATACATTTTAATAATGAGTAATATATTTCATTAAAAAAATGCATATTCATTTGTAACAGAACTAATAACAGGTATGTTACAGATTAGTTTTAACTATAATTCTCCACCGGTCACGATTATTAAAAATCCCTTGAACCGCTTAGTTGTTAAATATAAAATAATTTCGAAGAGACAACCGTTTCCTTCATTAAAATAAATCCAACGTGAAGTTTTACCAGAACTTTGGTGTTTCTGTCACCTCCGGTTAGCTAAAATATTCTAAAATAATCGTAAATATCACATAACCCCAAAACCTTGACTCTGCTCGGTCATTCCACTGACCTTCAGGATTTGCAGATAACATTAATATAGTCATTACATGTCTGTATAATCTCTGCATAATTTACAATGACTTGCAGTTCAAAAATTATTATGTTCGATCTAACATAAATATACAAGCACACTGGCATCGTAATTGCTAAGCAAAACAAACACCATACAAAAAAAAAACATTTTTGCAAAGCTAAGCATGACTTTCAATTTTGAAATTAGAATCAGTCACTGTCAATATATACTTTTGACTCAAAACATTTTTTCTTCGCATATTTGCTCTGAGCGAATATGTGCCGTGTTGTCATGTGCAGTGTCTGTCTTCCCATTGGAAGCATCTACTCATCTAGTGCCTAGCCTTATCGGATTAATACCTGCAGCTGAGTTTCACCATCGGACGTCGAGGCAGAATACAAAATTCCACCCGTATCACCTTTTTCAAGGCAGTTTTTGCCGCGCACCACCACTGTGTGGGACCAGCTGCCGACTGAAGTATTTCCGAACCAATTCGACTTAGGGTCCTTCAAGAAAAGAGCATAAAAATTCTTAAAAGGCCGGCAACGCACTCGCGAGCCCTCTGGCATTGAGAATGACTTGATCACTTAACATCAGGTGAGCCTCCTGCCCGATTGCCTCCTATTTTATAAAAAAAAGACCTACTGCCGGTCTTCTAGCTCTAGAATATGGTGATAGTTGGCGAGCAAGATCGTTCGGGTGACAGATCAACCGCTCTTTGTATTCAGCTGCCAGTCTCCGGATTTCCTCTTTGATTGTTCTCATTTCAAGGTGTTCGTGAACTTCGTCGCAGGTTATGTGCCATGGTTCTTTTGCAATTGCTTTTATGATCTTGTTGTTGTATTTATGTTTGTATCACTGGCCTGGAGGCCATATGTCCAAATGGGTTTTAGAATGACTTTATATATAAGGAGTTTGTTCTCTTAGAGAAGGTCTCGAGTTTTTTTCCAATCAATGTAGGCTTGTTGCAGTTGTACGTAAATTGTAGGCAACATTTTACATTTGATGAGGTGTCTCCACCTTAATCCACAATCTTAAGGCGCGATATTTTACATGGTCGGCGTGGGGCAATTGTCAAATTAATAGTATTTATTCATACCGATATAAGGTTTTGATTTCATCTAACGACCCGATTAACATTCCGTGGTACATGCATGTTTCAAATAAAAGGAATATTGGTTATGTAATGTCGCCACAACTGAGAATTTCTTGAGGCAGTTTTTTGCCGCGCACCACGTATCAACACTATGTGGAAGTTCAAGAAAAGTGCGACCCAGTTCTTAGAAGGCCGGCAACGACTCTTCGAACCTTCTGGCAATGTGAGTGTCTATGCACGGCGGTATAACTTAACATCAGATGAGCCTCCTTCCCGTTTGCCTCCTATTACATTTAAAAAAATGAAAATAATTGACATAATAGAATAGATTACCAATAAGCCTAGACAAGACAGATAATATACAATATTATTCAATCGTATTATTATGAGCTCAGCCAGTTTTACGGGGTAATTCAATCACGCCTCGCGTAGCTCAGAATGTAATCTATAAACTTGCTCACAATGACTTGCAGTTTACGACAACTTGAACTAAAACAAGCATTCGTCGAATGTTTTGAGAATTGCTATCTTGATTTCTGTGAAACCGAGCTGTGTGAAAGATTGTGTATATTAATTTGAGCATTCATTCTCGTAAAACAAAATAGTATGTCAATTTCGTAAGATAATTACTAATTGTTTAATTTACAAGTGCAATATTTACTATCAAAGTTTTAATTTAATGGTTTAATACCTATATTGAGACTTTAAATCTTGCCTTCCGTACGTCAACGTACAGAAGTCACAGGTCCCGCTCGTTTAATTTGTCAATGGGTCTTAATTATATTCATAACGCACAAACATACGCAAAGCAATGACGTTTTAGAAGTTTGGTGTAATCTTTTAATTTTTATCTTCTTGATTAATTATCTTATCTTCTTTATTTATGTCATCAAATAGCACTTACGTAGATTTTTTCGTACAATAAATGGGTGTATGCATATGTTATGCTTATAAATAATAAAGCAATGGCGGTACAACCTTTTTAGGTCTGGCCCTCAGATTTCTGTATCTGTTTCATGATCATTTGTTAATCTAATAGGCAAATAGGTGATCAGCCTTCTGTACCTAACACACGCCATCGACTGTTTGGGTCTATGGCAAGCCGGTTTCCTCGCGATGTTTTCCTTCACCGTTCGAGCAAATGTTAAATGCGCACATAGAAAGAAAGTCAATTGGTGCACAGCCGGTGATCTTAAAATCCTACAAACCTACGATCTCAGGATGAGGGACACTTACTAAATTAACGATTACGATTAAAAGAAATACATAAGCGATAACGTAAAAATAAAACTACCGATTAGATCTAGACAAATAGTCATTTTGCGATTTGGACGTGTTCCAACAGACAAAAGTAACATGCTGGAAATGCTTAGGTGATTTCAGATGTTCCAAATATAAAAAATTCTCATGAGAAATGGGAAAACGGTGACTCATCTCTTTTATACTCTCAAACTTAAACAAAACTTAAAGATATATTACAAATTTAACTTGATCAAATTTAGAAATTCATCAATGTCGAGTGTTTTTGATACGCAACATCAATGATAACAATACTAACTTGTAAGGTGAAGGAAAATGTGTGGATATCAAGAAGAAAAGTCTACGGCTCGTGCCAGACACAGAACCCTGATCACCTACTTTCCTAGTAGATCAAACAAATGAACACGAAACGGGTAAAGAAATCGAAGGCCCAGTTTAGATTCAGAGAAAACGTTATTGTCACGTAAAATTGTCGTTAAAGTTAGCAAATGAATAGTTCGTATCCAAACCTGTCTCAAGATCTTAAGGGGCCAGGAAATTGTCTAATTCACATCTGTAAATAGGACAAATGTTTTTATATAGCTTAGCTTACAAGAAAATCGGCCCGTCTCCAACCCTAAAGATTTTGAGACAGGTTTGAATACGAGCTATTCTTATTTTATTTTATTTATGCACGCCCTATAGAAGCTATATGTTACTTTTTATAATTTACTAGCGGACCCGAAAGACGTTGGCCTGTCTTAACTATGAATATATAAAGTTTGCTATCGTAACTAAAGTCATTATAACTTAATATGGTGGTTAAGTATTCTTAAATTTTCTAATTTCCCGGGAAATTTTCTAAACATTAATAGGAACCTTCTCCTAACAATAAAAAAACACAACAAAAGAAGAATTCGCGAAATCGGCCCAGCCGTTAATGCGTGATGCCGGATTTACCGACAAATATTATTTTTTTGTATAGATCCTTTGATACAAATACCCCATAATTTTACATAGTACTTCAAGGTCTTGACTACTAATTCATTATAGATCTTGAATTTATTATTCAGTTTGTATTGCATAATAACAACATGGCGGTTTTTTACAAGGTCCATTATTACGTTATAAGGTAATTATATATCTGACGTAATGGATAACAACTCGAGTGCCTGGCTACATAAATTAGCCATACAGCAAATTCGATTCTCAATCAAAGAAAAATTTATAAAATATCGCGTAAACCGAATTTATAATTTAATTTTTCATCTGCATCACCTACACTTCCTTCGTTCCACAACGTTTTTTAAGGCAGTTTTTGCCGCGCACCACCACTATGTGGTACCAGCTGTCCACTAAACCACTAAAGTATTTCCGAACCAATTTGACTTCTCCTTCTTCTTTCCTTCAAGAAAAGAGCGTATCACTTCTTAAAAGGCCGGCAACGCAATCGCGAGACCCCTGTTTGAGAGTGTTCATGGGCGGCGGTATCAATTACTAGTGATCAAAGGAGGATCACATCCATTTGCTCTATGTAAAAAACTTTTCTAAATACGCCACAGTTTTAGCTACATGCTTAGTGTTTCAGTACTATGGATCAAATATACTGCGACGGTACTTACTAACACTGACGATTTTGTATGAAATTTGCTATTTGACATTGATTTTATATAATGTAATTTTATTCTCGAATATTCCTTCACGTGTAGTTAAGGACTTTTAACAAGTCAATTCCGTGACTCAATTTTTTATTAAGCCATTTATTACGGCGATTCACCATGACAACAACTAGTCGCTCAATTGACCGCAATGGAACCAATGGAGGTACCATCAGCAAATGCGTCATCTTTAAAAATTATTAAAGTTATGAACGGGACTAAATAGACGAAAATTAAAATAATCATATTAAATCCTAAGCAAATAGTATACTCCATCATTGTATTAGTCACTACAATAAATTTGAAAGTCATTTAAAGACCAGCAACGCATTTTTTCAAGCATAATTTTCGGACCTTACAATCAAATTAATAACAAGTTCCATTTTACTATACTAATATACTACTTTATAAATATATAGCATATAAATCTCTATATAGAGATATCGAACTAGAACCCAAGACTATACCTTGTATCATCCATATTCCAAATCAAGATGGAAGTAAATCAGTGATTTTTCTGCCATTCTCTTGTTACATATTACTTATTACGAAATAAATGATATGATAATGGTGTATTGACTGGAAAACAAGCGATTCACTTTTGCATAGCTCGGAGCGAAATCAAGATACATCCAGCTCAGCACGAGCTACAAAAGAATTGTTAACATAGAATTATAATCCAGAACTAGAGACCTTTCGGCTTCGCATTGAACATTTATTATTGAAAATATTACTAACGTACCCGACAGACGTTGTACAAATAAACACGTGCCGAACTAAAAAATTATTTCACGCCAAGAAAATGTCAGTAAAAGTTTTTTATATCCATAATATTTGCTTAGGTAGTAGAAACGGATTGGTACAAAAATGCATTATACCAACTGTATAGTGACGGCACGTACTTAATTATATTTATACGAAAACATGACAGAATAATAGAAAATATTGTATTAGAGAATCGTCAGAGAACTCATCATTGATGTTTTTTTTTAATGAGATTACTAAATAGACGTATGGGTGGATCCGTAGTGCTGCCCACTAAATCCCAATCTGCTCGCTATGGTCGAGAGGCACAGCAACAGTTTCCTTCAATCCGTGACCTCGTCAAGAGCGTTTGCTACGCTTCTGCCAACTTGCTCGCACCGAGCGTAATGTCTTGTTTTGTAATACGAGGCGACGAGTCCTAGCGGGAATCTTCATTTCTCGCGATAAGATTTTTTGCTTCGTAATGGAGTTTCGAAGAATTCTGGCTTTAACAGCATTAACAGCCTTTGTATCATGTTGATCTTTTTTTGTTTTCGACAGACTAAGAGTTGTTTTATCAGTTGATAGAACGTACGAACTATATACGAAAGAACTATGTACGATATATGAACATACGGCTGATACCAAGATTTGAAGTGTCTGGAATATGAGCGACGGCTCCATACCCACTTTGTTCAGGGCGATGACTGAAATCCTATTTTCTTTAACATCCCATTCTATATTGTAATTTGATAATGAACACGACAAAAAAAAAGTGAAATGGCGCAAAATCGAAAGAAGTTTTAAAAATAATATACGTGTTCCAAATTCAAAATAATTAAAAAGTTGAAGAAAAAAAAAAGTTTTTATGTATGTATTTATGGCCAGACTACTTACATATAAGAATGATATGTTATCATTAATAAGATATAATGAGAAAAACTCTACATGATCCGTCAATTTAGTGACTTATAATGATAATCAATTACGAAATAGATTATCAAGTCACTAAATTTTTAAAAAATCTTATTAGCTTAGTTTTATTAAAAGATAATAATTAAACATATATCTTGATTAGTTTGACATGTTACTAGATTTATACATGTTACTCATCGGAAGCACATAAAATACCATAACAGTAACTTAACACAAATTCGATAGAAATGTTCATTTACCATTCAGACTAATTATTTCTCAATAAAACTATACAAAAGCCCGTTCAATAAGCTAATCTACATTTTCAGGCATAGCCTAAATAAAAAATTTGACAATTTTAACTAATAATAATAATATGTATATATATTTTAATTAATAATATGATAAACTTGTATGAGACACAAGCCGAACCCGTCTTATAAAATAATTAATGAAACCAATGTTAAAATACTCCAAGCACTACTTACTGGAGGACAATTAAAATATTGTTTAACATTCAAATAAATCTTTAAACACAGCGTCCTGGTCAAGGGTAAACGTGCCTAGAATAATTCATTTATTCTAATCTTAGTGCTTTAATAATTTAAATTACTTTAACCAAGTATTGTGTGACAATGCTACGTGCAAAACCACAAATATGCAGTATATATAGTGCGAACATTCCCATGAATCACAACAAATTACAACCTCTTCCGAGGAGGAAAATAACTTCGAATAATGACGGTAGATTCGAAGCGTTTAGCGGGTAGCACAATAATTCAAACAATATCGGATACAGTAAGAGTTAATATAAAGGACCAACATTGAGGCCATTTTTATGTTATGCTAATTGTTAAGTATTTGTTATGAATTGTTGTTTGTAGTTAATAGTTTTGAATATAATTTTATTACGTATTTAATTGTATTGAACGTTGGCATGCCGTTTTCAAATAAATTTTATAAAACAATATTTTCAATTACATTTATCGGGCAGACTTTCCGGAAGATGAAAAACATCGCTCCCGCTTGAATTCCAGTATGACTGAGCTCTTGGATAACCTCAACTGGACATATGAAACATTATAGAAGATACTCAAATACCTCTAGACAACTTTGAGACAAACATTGACTGACGTGACTGAAATGATTGTTTGAAACTGTCAAGTACGTTATTGTATATACACCGTTCGATAAATTTATCAGTTCAAATATTGCACAATTAATTTACGACTTAGATAAGGAACGGGCCTTTCATTTATCTATGGTAACGTCGTCATCAGCGAATATAAATAAGCCATATAACAGAATCTTCATTAACTGCATGTAAAGAAATTTTCCAAAATCATTGTGATGAGGAAAATATATTTTTGTAATCCTAGATTCTTAACACAGCGGTAACATAAGTCGTTATTAGAGATATCTAAGAACCTATGATGAAATAGTCTTAAATTAACTGCGTCTAAAATATCTGTGAAAACAATTTCGTCTAATAATTTCGTATTCGTATTATCTATATTTGTTTAAGCAACGTACTTGGCGAGTGGCGATCAATATTCTCGGCCAAGGAGTTATTCAGGTATATGATACAGCCACAGCACGGCCATAGATTTTGTATACATTTAATAGTTTATATAAAAATCGTACTTTATTTATAACTCAATACGCCCACAGCTGCCGAAATTCATTTTTTTTACGTAAATTCATTTTTTTATATAAAATACAGGCCTTAAATAAAGGAAAATAAGCAGGTAAGAAGCAGGGAGGGAAACAAATGTTTCATGACCATTGTTTACTTACGTACGATGAAATGTAAATAAATAATCCTGGCATAACATGCTAAAACGATTATAACGTTTGTAACATTACTGTTACGAAAGGAAATTGGACGCTATCCAGAGTTATATCGCATCGTAACTAATTTTATGAAGTATAGAGCATTCATTTGAGTTCCCGACAGTTTTATATGATAGACAATTAGTGTTATACTATAAGTATCAGTAAGCTTATCTTTACATTTCTGATAACCGCGAGACCAGGCGATACCTGGTATAGTCTATTTCTGGAAGTTACACTACTTGTTCGTTGCCCAAAGGTAATATAATAAAAATGTGTTTATTCATTTTAAGTACATATGTATTACAATGTGTAAGATTTGGGAGCCCTTTTAAGTTAAAAAATACGAGTGTCAGGGTTCCCAGATCTTCCATAACAAACTTAATTATACATTCATATACTTATATACAAATATATTTAGATATAATTTTATTTCATCTTTTTTTTATTTATTTTTGTTTCTGATGTTGAAACTGTTATCAACACACTTGAGTGCATAGTGAGTGTGAGGGTGCAAGTGTGTGAGTGAGTAAGTGAGTCAGTGAGTGAATGAATAAAGTGCGTAACTACATACTAGGTCTCAGAAGAAGCTCTAACACTGTGTATGGCGTTCACATACAGTCCTTTAGTCATATTTTTAGATTTTAGTCAGTCTAATAGGTCAGTGTGCACAATAGGATTTTGGATAATAATATATACTAAAAAACAACGCAAGTAAGTCTTCGATCAGAAATTTAAGTAAATTTAGAAAAACAAAAGGCTGCTTACATACTTGACGCCCAAATCGTTGTAACGTATTAGGACCCAATCAATAAAATATGATATATTATTGTAATTTAAACGAAACTACTAGAACCTTCTTTAATTAACAGCATTGAGGGTAATTTTCAGAGTCGTAACTTAGTGATACGTATCACTCCTGTTTGTCAAATACGTTTTATATTATACGATACGTCGCAATATCGTTAATCGCTATCAGCTGTGGCTAATAGGTACCTGAACAGCAACCTTAAGTTATTCTAATATCCCAGGTGCAAATGCATTTGCGGATGCCATGACCTGGAGTTAACCCAGACCAGGGTATATTTATATAATACTTATTATTAGACATACATTTATCAGCTCCTAACTTGATTGCGATTTAAGTAATCAAACCTCAAGGCATCAGTCTTAAATGAGTTTTAGCTGTGATTAATTCTTAACGCCCTGCCAACATTAGTTAAGTACTCCGAACATTTAAAACGGCTAGACATTATTTTTAGCTGGCAACAATTGGAATATGTAGGCCACACGTGATTGATCTGTGTGTGACACTGTCTAAATATTATTTTTGTATATTTTGTCTATGAGACGGCATAATAACTGCCCAAAAACATAAAAATATGACTTTTTAAACTCATTTGAATAGTTATAACTGGCGTTACATTCATATTTCTTAAAAAGTCTTTTTATTCATCGACTTCGTCAAAATACTCTAGAAATGTATGTAGGAACCAATTTTTTATATTGTTTACGCAAAGGGCGGAACAGAATAACGCGGAAGTATATTAAATTTGTTTGCGAACTTAAAAACTTATTAAGGTCGAGCGATAATATTTAACAAAAAATAATTGATTACAAAGAAGTGAGATGATACAGTCGAATTGTTTTGTTTGACCTTATCATTTCTTGTGTAACAATCATAGTCGATACTAAGTGGTTAGTACTCCCGTATAAGATTTGACTTAAAAAACCAGTTGCAATACACAAGTATCTGTTTCATGATCACTTTCTTTTATAGAATGTGTGTTTTTATTCTAGAACACATAGGACGCATTTCCTCAGCGTAGTGTGGAACACGCTCTACCTGACACGGTCAACACTGCTTTTAGACTTTGACGTAAAACACTTGATAACAATACCTATGTACGACCTTTCAGAAGAAATAACACCAATAAAATAACCAAATATTTCAATTCTATTGTTGGCATAAAAGATAAATTTACAAATCCATATTCACGACAGTTAACTGAATTAAGCGTCTAATAAATAAGGATACACAGACCAATTGTATAAGAAGGATAAACTGTCAACGAAATACATAATATGCCTTAAAACGTAATAAAACTAATAAATTTATTATTTTCCATTTTGTTATAATCATTGACAAAGTAATGCTACAAAATACTGAAGTAAAAACTAGGCATTAGGTACATACACATCGCAAATGTGTAGTGATTTCAGATTTAGTGATGAGATTTCAAAGATTACTATCATAAGGTCTCTAAAAATAGTTTTTATATTTCTCATCACAGTTGTAACGTAACTAAATGTGAATTATAAAATTGAACATTATTCCGTTATTCGACCGGAATTACAATTTCAGCTCGAATACGATCGGTATGATATCGATTCATTTTTGGAGATTAAATGTACGTCTCACGAATTAATATGCTTCGAATTTCACGATAGTATTCATTAACAAAATAAATGATTCAGTACAGATGTTGACATTTTCCACATTACCAGAGGATGTGAGGAAATAATTAAAGTAGCGGGACGTCTGACCTTATTTAGCAGTAGTAACCATTTAGTTTTTCTTTAAAATATTAATTTGTCATGTGTTTAGTGCCAAATTTCACTTTTCTTCTTCTGTTTCACATATTTTGTTAATCTATGTGTTGGCTTTGTATATTGTATATTTATTCTAAGTGAGTTGTATATTGGATATGTGTAGCTGTAACATGACTTATTAATAAATAAATAAATAGTGAAAACGTAGCGTGTTTTCATGATTTTTTGATTTCTTTTTTTTCTCAGCTGTAACTGATTTTGGGGTCTAAGGATCTTAGGGCTAAATCTGACTCACGTACGTCAAGAATTTATTGTATTTTGAACGCGCTAATTTTATTTATTTCTTTACGAAAAACACAATCCAAAAAGAACCTTAAAAAATCACACCAAACAAAAAAACAAAGTCAAGAAATTAATAACGAAAAAACAAGCTAAAAAATAAAAACTAACAAATAGTAGAACTTTTCTCTTACTTAACTGTTATGTCTTAACTCTTTTTAGACGGTTAATCCTAGCTATGGGCACATGAAGTAACGGTGGACGATGTCACATTTTGACGTCCCTATAAGGCACATTGAAGCTAAGTTAGTACTGACGAATTACTGTCCTTGCCATGTAATAATTTTATTAAATACATCACAAGCGCGAATTCTGGGCGTACTATAAGCTCGTTGTAGCCCACAGAACCAAGAAAACAAAAGTTCGGCTGTATAAGTGAGTCTATCTTTCGATTATTTATTATCGATTGTATATCTTTCGCTGAGATCTGCCGGTTAATTCATCGAACAAGCAATTTAATAAGGATAATCTAGTGGCGACTTAAACATTATATTATGCGCCTAAAACCTGCCGAATTACGTCTACAATTTAAAAATAGCTGTACTATTAGGAAACTATGGATTTGGCAAGTCATTGCATTTTTTACCACTTCTTCTCGTCAATATTTATCTACTATGAGTACTAAATTTTTTATGAGGATTTTAAATGTAAGGTCCATACTACTACTACTTTTTGCTTTTTTTTATGTAATAGGAGGTAAACGGACAGGAGGCTCACCTGATGTCAATTGATACCGCCGCCCATGGAGAGAGTGAATGTGAGTACATTGCCAGAAGGCTCGCAAGTGTGTCGCCGGCCTTTCAAGAATTTGTACGCTCTTTTCATGAAGGACCCTAAGTCGAATTGCTTCGGAAATACTTCAGTGGGCAGCTGGTTCCACATAGTGGTGGTGCGCTGCAAAACTGCCTTAGAAAACGCTCATCGCTGTTCTTCATACGAATATTTTAAATATAATAACAATCCTTATATGTTTATTTTATTTTAATTAACACGCTTACACCATGATTATGAAGCATTTATGCCACACATTTTGTGTGGTAATGTTACGCGTGCTTTTGCATAGCTATTTTCAATCTTAAGGAAGTGTTTCCTACCATACTTATAAAAAAAGATAACCAACAATTTTATTATCCATATCTTTTATTAATAATTTATAAAATAAATACAAATCTAATAGAGATCTGTTCCCATTTTTAAATAAAACATTTCAAGCTTCTGAATCACCGTGATAAGTCGCTTCGTATCATTCGGTGTCAAACCAAGAGTTATCATTGCAACCAAGCGTGATTTGATAAGATATGGGTGTGGTTTCAGTCTACGTAATTCCTAATAACTAATCAATACTAATATTATAAAAGGGAAGGGATTCTTACACAAAGATCACTATTTTTAATATAATAAAAACAAGTGGCGCTACAACCATGGGTCTAGCCTCAGACTTTTGTATATCATTCGTGATATTTTTTTCTTAACGCAAGCAGGATGCTTGACTTTTTGGGCCTAAGGCATACCGGTTGTATCACGATGCTTTCCTTCACCTACTAGTGTTAAATATTCTTGCCGGGGTTCGAACCTCAGGGATGAAAACCGCACGGTCAAGCCACTAGGCCAACGCTGCGATTCTCTCAGTTATAAATAATTATCCAACCGTGCGATACAGGGAAAGGACACGACTTTTAATATAATGTACTCTTTTTATTGTAGGTTAAAATATTTTATAAGAGGTCGCGTATACGATACCCATCCTAAAATCATAATTATATTTTGTTAATATTTTTGTTCAATATAAAAAAAAATGTGGCAAATATTTGATAATAAATGATTTGTTACGATGGTAAATGGCATAAATATTATTTTCTGTTTTTTAAACACACACACAGCGATAGCTGTAATACTGGAACACGCCGGAAAAAAAATGTACGTATTAAAAATAATATATAAAATATTTGGTGCAGTGTTAGCCTTTGGTGTTTAGGGTATAAGCTACCCTGACATCGTACCTTTAAACCAAGAAAAAGCAATGGATTTTTCGATACTTGTGCACAAATATTGATCGCTCAGTGAAGGCAAACATCGTAAGGAAATGCATATATCCAAAAATAGACGACAATTGTGAAACACAGAAAAAAAAATCAAATAAACAGGTGTAAGACCAAGACCTATGTCTAGCCACTGGATTGATTGTATACAAATAATCCACATAGTAACCAGGCTGGGACACAGATAACGGTAAATGCCCGCTAAGTGGTATACAAAAAAATACACATCTTCATAATTATCTGTCATTTCCTATTCTAAATTTAAAAATCATTGTAGAGACAAGCCAAATTCCTAGAATCATATGTTTACACGTTGTAATTCACCACAATGCATTAATTAAAGTTTTGAAATTTTTCAGAATGAATTTATTTCCGATTCTAGTTAAAACGCTAAAGTGTTTGGGGCGCCATCACGGATTCACTAGACAATATATCCATTTAAATTATCTGTCATAATATCCTATTCTTAATTTAAAAAATCTATGTAGAGACAAGCCAAATTCCTAGAATCATATGTTTACACGTTGTAATTCACCACAATGCAATAATTAAAGTTTTGAAATCTTTCAGAATGAATTTATTTCCGATTCTAGTTAAAACGCTAAAGTGTTTGGGGCGCCATCACGGATTCACTAGACAATATATCCATTTAAATTATCTGTCATAATATCCTATTCTTAATTTAAAAAATCTATGTAGAGACAAGCCAAATTCCTAGAATAATATGTTTACACTTTGTAATTCATTCTAGAAACCACAATGCATTAATTAAAGTTTTTAAATTTTTCAGAATGAATTTATTTCCGATTCTAGTTAAAACGCTAAAGTGTTTGGGGCGCCATCACGGATTCACTAGACAATATATCCATTTAAATTATCTGTCATAATATCCTATTCTTAATTTAAAAAATCTATGTAGAGACAAGCCAAATTCCTAGAATAATATGTTTACACTTTGTAATTCATTCTAGAAACCACAATGCATTAATTAAAGTTTTTAAATTTTTCAGAATGAATTTATTTCCGATTCTAGTTAAAACGCTAAAGTGTTTGGGGCGCCATCACGGATTCACTAGACAATATATCCATTTAAATTATCTGTCATAATATCCTATTCTTAATTTAAAAAATCTATGTAGAGACAAGCCAAATTCCTAGAATAATATGTTTACACTTTGTAATTCATTCTAGAAACCACAATGCATTAATTAAAGTTTTTAAATTTTTCAGAATGAATTTATTTCCGATTCTAGTTAAAACGCTAAAGTGTTTGGGGCGCCATCACGGATTCACTAGACAATATATCCATTTAATTATCTGTCATAATATCCTATTCTTAATTTAAAAAATCTATGTAGAGACAAGCCAAATTCCTAGAATAATATGTTTACACTTTGTAATTCATTCTAGAAACCACAATGCATTAATTAAAGTTTTTAAATCTTTCAGAATGAATTTATTTCCGATTCTAGTTAAAACGCGAAAGCGTTTGGGGCGCCATCAAGGATTCACTAGATCAATTTAAATTAAATATTGTTGAATAGAGATTGAGAGTCTATAGAATTGATAGTTTTGTTCCGTTGTGAAAATGCGATCATTTTAATTCGCTAATGTCTTATTATTATTGGTTGAAAAATAATAATTAGTTATTTAAATGAGCTTCGAGTTTGATTGAATATAAAACATTTCGAATTAACATACAATATGTTCACATGCACTAGCACTCAATAAATAACTATCGCCAGGCTTAATTATAATTGACTATGTATACCAGAAATCGGTAATTATTAAACATTGACATTCATTAGTCACCATAAACATACCTGTGACTACCACTATTTGTTAATACGGAGCACGATATAAAGAAAGCACGTGTGCTCACGACCACGGTCGCGATCAGACTGAAATGTTTATAATTCATGAATTACTTATGACAGATATTTGAATTAAGAACTCGCGTGTTCCGTATACATGTTATACCTACATTTACCGGAATAATGCAATGCAATGCAATTCTAGGGTATACAAGTCATTATGAGTATGACATATAAAATATTCAGCAATGTTCTTGCTAATGCGATGACGAATCTAACAATAATAATGTTTAGTTCAAAGCAAAACTCCTATGAATACTAAATTTACAGTAAATATAAAATTATGTTATTCACTGAGAAAATTATACCAGACACTTTAGCATGTGCCTTGTAGTAGGTAGTCACAAATAAACTCGCGAAATGTTGTGTTAATAGTCGGGACTTAAAACGACTTTAACAGGATTTAAAAGCTTCTCATTGTAAAAATAACTAACATTTAAAGATTATTTTGTAATTATAAAATAATAAATACCTACCCACACAAAAGATCAATGACAAGATAGCGCGTTCAACAAAATAGAGTTATGATGTCATAGTAAATATTTTTTTATGATTAATTGATAAGATAATGATAAATTGATACTCCACCCCTATTAATCTATTAAAAAGAATGTTAAAACCCGTTTTAGTAAAGACGAAAATTATTACTTGTATGAAGCACGTCAAAACTTCAACGTGGTTATATATAAAATAAAACATAGTAACGAATTAGATATATTTATCAATAAAATAATTGTTTACAAATTAACTGGGAGCAGCTACCCCCACCCGAACCCCGCCCCTCGCGACGCCCTTGGCCAGCGTCGATTCTATATATTAAAATCGATTTTATAATCGAAATACAATTGATATATGTCGACGTCCTTCAAATACCGCTGACTCATATAATTATAGATTTAAGACGCATAAAAATGAAGTGCTACCATCTCTATTGCCGTCACTAGCTTAATTCAATTATAAATAATGATAATTACGATGTGTAGTACTCGCGTAAGTCAACTATACCGGTGTAAAACCTTAGTCCTGACAAACAATTTTGAAAATCTCCAAATTGACACGACTTTAAGAATTTCACTAAAGTTATAATATATACCTCGAAAACTAAGTGAAGTTCAGCTGAAAATTTAACATCAAAATTGATACCAATATGATAAAAAAGCGACGATTAAAAAAATATATATACATATAATACTTTTTTGTGAATACACAAGTAAAAATAAACTATCGGAGAAATATCAAAACTGGTTCTCAGATGCATTAATTCCTCACGCGTCCATACCAGTTTGTCATGACAGGAATTTTGGGGTTTTCATACACATTTTATAACTTTTATTAACTCAACAATTCAAGTGACTTTTATGGTTACATTTATTATTATTATTAACACTTGATTGCACGTAATATAAAAAGTAATCATAATTAAATTAAAAGGAGGAATTAAAATTAAACTGGCGGCCTTATGGCTTTCGAGCGATTTCTTTCAGGCAACTACTGTGAGAAGAGTAAAAAAAAAATGTATTAAATTAGATAAGGTAGACAAGAAGTGCAAAAATACATATTACACATAGTTGTATAGAGACAAAACTAAACAGGAACAAAAAAAAGGATACATGAAAAATAAAAAGTGCACATGAATCACGATAATTTAAGATCACGATAATTTAAAGTCACGATAATTTAAGATCAGTCTCACGTCAGTTAGTAGCTAGTAAGAAAGTTAGCGATACGATGTTTGTACAGAAGAAATTTAAAGGAAGATAGAGAAGGAGCTAAGCGAATAGGGACGGGAGGTGAATTCCATAGCCTAACTGCAGAGACCTTAAAGGATTCGCTAAGACAGGAGGACTTATGAGAAAGAATTTCAAGGATATCGTTTTATCGTTTTTCCGGAATTTAAAATGTTCGACGATTATTGTGAAATTGTAAATGCCGTATATTATAATTTAAATGTATCATAATCATGGATAAATCATCTACGATATAACAATAATATTGTCATTATAATAATATTGTAATTATTATTAGCGCGATTATTATTACGTGGAAACAATTATTTCCTTATAGTAAACTTGTTAAGTAATACGTTACAAATTATGAATAATACGACTGGATTATTTATAATTGTGTTTGACTGACATGTTGTTTAACACATTTGTTAAGTTAGCTTTAAGATTAGTAGATTTTTTACAATTAGCCGTTTGTCTGTTTAATGGAAATTAAGATACAGGTTAATGTAAGTCACGCCTGCGTAAAATATACTCATTTGCATTTGCTCTCAACAGCGCCATGTTGTTATAATCCGAAAACGAGGCGCAGACGCAGTGAGTGTGCAGAGTTCTTAGTGCCATCAAGAATTGAAGCGAAATGGGACGTTGGAGCCATTGGAACGTCAACCAGGACCCAGCCGGTTTTTTTGCTTTAATGGTCATATTAATAGATATTTTATATTTAATACAAAATGAATTACTTTAACTGTTGCCAACTGACAAATAAAAATTTTATATAATTTTGAGGGATTTCCTCATGTTCCCGTGGCATGCGTCACGTTTGACCTTTGGCTTTTGTGTAGGCCAGGAATAAAACCGCCTCCACGAGGTAACACGAACAAGGGATGGCTGAAACTCAAATATTGTATTATAATAGAAACTATTCATAAATATAAACATTAATTTCTTGTATTAGTTGTAAAGTCAACAATCATTTATTCATATACAATGTACACTGATGAACGTCGACTCTTTGTGTCTATGGCATACGGTTTCCTCGCAATATTCTCCTTGACCGTACGAGCCAGTGTTAACTGCGCACATAGACAGAAAAGTCTATTGGTGCACAGCCGGGGTTCGAATATACGATCTCAGGATTCTCAGGCCACTAGGCCAACACTAACATGTAATAATACTACTCGCTAGACATCATACTACCTTTTAATATTCATTTTACAATTTTTATTTGAGCGATGTTATACATAATAGGTTATTGTGATAGTATTTTTGCAAAACAGAATTCGAAAAAGTATGACCTTGAGCAGTCTTCCACATAAACATAATCGCAACAACTATTGCAAAATATTGTGCAATGCGCTGATAAGCCCTATTATTGGAGGGGGCAGTCCGAGAGTAATTGTCACATACTTGGTCAATTGTATTGGATTTTGACGTACGCGAGTCATACTTAGCGCTGTCTCATTTCTGAAACTCACAATTCTAACTAACGATCCTACTTGCCAACTTCTGCCGGGTACCGGGTTTATCGGAGGTAATTTTAGAGGTTATAGCCAAACAAATTCAAGACCATGTCATACGTTGAATAATAATTAAAATAAATAAATGGCGCTACAACCTTTTTTTTAGGTCTGGGCCTCAGATTTCTGTATCTGTTTCATGATTGTTTGTGAATTGAATAGGCAAGTAGGTGATCAGCCTTCTGTGCCTGACACACACCGTCGACTTTTTGGGTCTAAGGCAAGCCGGTTTCCTCACGATGTTTTTCTTCACCGTTCGAGCTAATGTTAAATGCACACGTAGAAAGAAAATCCATTGGTGCACAGCCGGAGATCGAACCTACGACCTCAGCGATGAGAGTCGCACGTTGAAGACGCTCATATGAATAATAATTAGTCTTGCTAATAATGGTATTGAAAAAACGATAGATTTTCGAATTGGTAATTTGTTTTACATTCTAAGCAAAAATTAAAAAATCCTGTCCGGTTGATTAGTTTGGTTTAAACGAACTGGATTATCAAAGCAACTTTAGCTTTTAACACGAACCCCTGTTTAGATATATATACAGAACTCTTTATATATATCAGTTCCTTCTACCAGCGATAACTTACGGGTCTGCTACTTCGTCTCTTAGTTCAAGCCTACTACACATACTACGTGTCGTAGCTCAACGAGTTATGGAGAGGGCTATGCTCAGTGTTTCCCTACGCGATCGAATTAGAAATGAAGAGATCCGTAGAAGAATTAAAGTCACTGATACAGCAAAAGGGCGTTTAAGCTTAAATGGCAATGAGCCCGAATAACGGATGGCGGATTGGACAAAAAAGTCCTGGAATAGGGGCCGAGGACCAGTCAGCGAAGCGTTAGACGGCTGCCCACTAGAACAGATGACCTGGTGAGAGTGGAGGGAAGGCGTTGGATGCATAGCGCGAGGGAGCGGTCGTGCTGGAAATTAGGGGAAAGGCTTATGTTCAGTAGTAGACGTCAACAGGCTGAAACGACGATTTTAAAGTTACAATTTAATAAAATACCAACAAAACAAAAAATTGTCAATCGAGTTCGTTGCAAACGCAAGTATTTATCCTATGCGGACACTTAAATATCATTTCAGCTTCAATCCCATCAGGAAGCCTTTACTCTATTTTTTATCTCGTACGACCTCGAAGGGCCTGAACCTTGAAGGACTTGGAATTTATCCAACATAGTTAAAACGTATATGCGACAACATTTACGCCTTAATATTTATAACGTTATCTAGGTGATATAGTGAACTGTGGCGAAGGGTTTGGTCTGTATCTGTTATTCGGCAATGACCAGTCTCTATTATTGGAATGGAAACCTTAAACTTGAGTTACGGAGTATTATGTTAAATGAAGCTTCCTAGTGTGTTGAAAATAAATCTAAATAAATCTCTTTACAGAAGGATCTGCTTAAGGCCAGTAATGGCGTGAAATCATTCGACAGGGACGTGTGCTCATAATGAAAGTACTTATTTTACACCTTTCTGACATACTATTATGAAATCACCTTTAATCTACTAGATCTTCTAGAAAATCTAGCATCTAGATAGTAGACTAAACTGTAGCTTCTATAATATCTCTTAAAGTTAGGCCATCTGAAATAGCATATATGAGGAATTGGTTTCAGTCACATCTAATTCCACTTATTAACTGCAATCAATCTTAATACATTATTCCCAGACATGAGTCATGTATTATTTTTAAATGATACAATTTGAATGTACTTTTAACAGCAACATCGGGCTTCGGAACTTATACCATGTGTTTGAAAGCTCTAATGAATTCTTATTTCATTCCTTGTAAAATAACATAAAACTAAAAATATTGTAAAATTTGACTGACTAAGAATATGTTGAAATAATGCTGTCTCAAATAAACAATAGTTTGGTTATTCCAAGCGTATTTTTTCTGTCTCTATGTCTTGTGTGTCTACAATTTAAACTGTTATTAAATGATATATTTTGTCACATGTTTGTTTTTGTTAAATAAACAGACTTTATGATGTTGAATCAGAATCTCTATGAATATTACAGCTTGGGTCTGGCTGGTATTTGAGACATTATTAGAATGTAATAAAGCATAAGTTTTGGCTATACTATTAAAGTATAACCAAAACGTGTATAGTAAGCATTCTATTGTAAAATGGACAGCCACTACCAAGAATTGGTTCTATTAATACATACAAGGAAGTCTCATATGTTTAGTAAATATGGGTTTATGTTTACCTTGTAAGAAATGCCATGTTTTAAATTATACCACAAGTTTATTTTTATGTGAAAAAGCTAATGTATGAACAGCTTCTTTCCGCACTTTATAAAACAGAGAAAAAGGTTTTTATTAATTTTGAGGCTATTCGAACCTTATGTTATAGTTATGAATAAGAGGTAAAGTTGTAGACATACAACAATTATTTTTGAATTTGATAGATACAACTGACACAATTCTTTAATCAGACACAGATAGATACTAAAATGATTACTATTTACGCTCCACTGTCAAATAACTTTTCCTTCAATTAATGCATATAAAATTTCATAATAAAGAATATTTAATATTCCCAAGTCAGAACAATTATATTTGTTTAAACCATTGTTTATGGATATTGTAAGTGATGTTTTCAAAATACATCATATAAGAATTATAGCATACATTTCTCTGTAACACATTGGATTTTTATAGAGTACATATGTATATACATATTTATTTTAAAATATTCCTGAGGTATTGGTGCATACACAAAGAATTATTAATTATCTCTTGTTGTGAAGGGCATTAAGTAAGCACTGTGAGTTTTAACTGAAACAATTGATTTATATTTCCATTTTTTGAACCTACAATGTGTATTGATTTTCAAGTCCCTGTTCAATCAAGCTACAAATGTACAATACCAGAGACCATGAAAATACATATTTTATATATTAAACTCACCATATTTGAAGATATAATTACAAATTAATGCACTCATTATAAGATATCCATATAAATGCAGTACACATTTCATTATTAATTTTAAAAAAAACAATAGTTTACAGTTTATCTGAAACTAACATATTTACTTGTATTTGCATTATTAATTTTAAAAAAATAGTTTTCAGTTTATCTGAAAGTAACATATTTACTTGCATTTGTATTATTACTCCATAAAATTCAGGTAAGTTTAAGATTTTACAGCATAGAATTTAACTTGAAAAGTATGTTTACAGCAACATCAAAATAGACTAATCCTCAGTGATAAGTAGTCAATACCTAGTTTAATAATTTCATTGACCATTTACATAAAGACAATGCAAAATATCAATGAATTAATTGATACTATTGTAAAATTAAGTTGGAAGAGCTTACCTTGCTAGTAATACGGAAATATTGGATATTATAGGAGCAATTTTTACATTCGAGGAAGTGATTGACACAACCGGCATACGACCTTTCAGAATATCGCTCGATAACTAGGTCGTACTTTCTTACATAAAACGGTCTAGATGACTTATGAAGACTAAACAGAAATAAAATCGATAAAACTAAGCCTCATATCCATATAATACTGAGTGACACAATTTAAGTTTCTATTCGCTATACAAGTCGTTATTGATTTAATAGAAAGTCTATAATATTCATATTTCATATTTAGAATTTTTTAAATATATATTTATGCATATACATTTGTAATTTAAGTAAAAATATATTTATTATACTTACCGAATCGAAGGCTTGTTACCTAAACAGGCGGATCTTGTTGTCTTGCTAAATGTTATTAATAACTTCACAACTCTACTTAAATGAAATAATAAAATTTAAAAGTGAACTTAATTTTTTTTAATTTCTCTTAGTAATAATTCGAAATATACTTAATTAAATTACCGCAAGCGTTTATTAGAAATAGTTATTTAGTAAATATCGTGGTACACCGCCGCTTAAATTACCTATACTAAAAGTAAAAATGTCAAATATCTAAATTCAAAACTTCAATCGAACTGTTGAGACATGAGTGTTGACAGTTGTAATTATATTAGATTGAAAGTGTCAATGTTATACACGTTTAATATGGAATTAAGTAAGATCAAAATCTTAGCGAAATAAACAACAGCAACGTGTTATGCAAAGTTAAAAAGTGAATTACACCTTACTAAATGTCTCTACCCTTTAAAGTCGGTTAAAACAATTAATAACATTTTAAAATATTCTAATAGTATATTTGATTAAGAATCCTTCTCTGTATTCTTAACAACCTGTGTCGTGCGTTAATGTCTCTAGTCTCTACATGGTAGATGTGGTTATATGTATTTAGTCTGTGGGTGTGTATAATATGCTGTATGTAATAATAAATAAATTTCTTCACTCTACATGTGTATTTGAATCTATCAATCAACAAAATTGATACTATATCACTACATAAAATTTTGATAAATTGTAACTTTTCGGTAGGCTGTATATCATATACGTATAAGTTATTAACTCTATAAATCAAAATACGTTATCTGAATTGAATATCAACAAACATTTACTACAATGTCAAGTGCCAAATCTGTGCGTTTAACCCGCGAAATGAAAAGTTTTTGGAACAAACCCCCTTGGGGAATTACATGTCGTCCAGAGAAAGAAGATGTTCTCGATGTCTTGCTGATAAAAATGTGTGGGCCTAGGGGCTCTCCTTATGAATCTGGACAGTTTAAATTAGTAATAAATGTTCCAGACCGGTATCCTTTTGAACCACCTCAAGTAAAGTTTGTGACACCAGTTTATCATCCAAATATTGATGCAGGTAAATAAAGTTTGTCACTTCTTATAATGTATCAAGACAAGACTTCTGACATAGTCTTGTGTTGCATATTATTGTATAATTATTAAGATTTGAGTATTTACAGTAACAAATCATTAAATAAACTGCTTAAATTTGACTTTTTTAAAATAAAAAATATAATTCCATGGAATATGTTACAAAATAGAAATATTAATATTTCAGTTGGAAGGATATGTATGAACATGCTGAAAATGCCGCCTAAGGGATCTTGGTTACCTACAATTACCATAGAAACACTCTTAATATCAATTCAAACACTACTTGCTAACCCAAATCCTGATGACCCTTTGGTAACAGAAATAGCTATGGAGTATAAATATAATATTGATTTATTTCATGAAAATGCTAAAAAACATACTAAAGCATATGCTGTGTAAATTTTCTTTGATAATACTTTATTAAATAGGAGTAGTTAATAGTGTAACTGTTTAGATCAAGTTAAATATGTAATAATTACTTAATTACATTACATTATTATACTCAGATCATATGATTAACAGACTACATTAGTGGACTGCATACTCATAGAAAAAATATTGTAATGTTAAATATGATCAAACTTGTACTTTGCCTTATGGAATGTCTATGATTAAGTTTTATGTTTGGTATTCTGATTTAAATGAAAAGACTGAAATTTAATGTTACAAGTCTAGTCTTTTAGGCATGGTACCTACACTAATACAATATCCTAAGTTTTCTTTTTATTAAAAAAAAACTTATATTGTGCTGGTATTGGCTTTTTATTCTCAAAAGGGTTCTTTAGTTGAAGCTAAATAAAGCTATTTTTGGTAACTATTTACAATCCTTCAAAAATAGGATTTATTATTAATGAATATTTTTAATTAAAAAGTAACAGAAATGGTAACAAACAAAGTCTTATAATAATATTATTCATTTTCATCAGACAAGCATAGCTTGGTCCATTCCCTACTAGATCATATTAATAAACTGGAAGGCTTACAGTTACATATACTAAGGGGCAAACTGTGACTTCAATTTGTCAAAAACCAACACAATTTTAATATACTGAAGACAAACTTAGCTTTGAGAAAAATTCTCTTTTGGTCTCACAATGCAGATCTATACAGGTATAATATATTTGATACAACTTACTTGCAGATTATTTGGGTTGGGCGAAAAAATCGGGTACCTAAGTATATTTAGGTATTTTAAGGTCAACTTTAGTTTATTAAATGAAATTTAAGTGTCTGACAAAGTCTGTTTATGAATAGTCACGTAAATTAATGTGTGAAGAGAATTATTGATGAATTCTTAAAACTGGTACACACGGCCAAACAAAACAAAGTTGTCAGCAAAAAAGATAAGAACATTTTTTTACTTCAATATAGTTTTTTTTTTCAGTTACTTAAATTTCATACTATTGACATTTCATGTTATATTCTGAGTCAGACATAAAGGTACAAGCAGCAAGCTTAATTTACCATTTAACAAAGTTATTAAATCACAGTTAATATTACATTCAACCAGTGTCAGTACTACTATCATCTCCAGAGCTTGCGCTTTCTGTTTCAGATGAACTGCTGCTTTTTTTTTTTACATTGACATTTTTATCTACATTTTCCTTTTTGTCTGTAGGTCTTAAAGTTTCTGTTGAAACTGTGGTCACCATTTTAGATGCTATTTTTGATTCTGAAGGTTTCATTTCTTCTTCTTCATCAAGTGGCTTTATATAACCAGCAGCTGATGCTACAGCGACTTTATAGGCTTCAGGATACTGAGTGCTGGAACAGAGAGGGTATGGTGAAAATATTTGAAATCTTGAGATAGTTACATATTTAGGATTAAAATATTGCATTCTACACTAAGAGCAATGTAAACACATCATCATAATTTTTTTTATCCTTTATAATTCATAGTGAATGTGGACAAATAATAAGTGAATAATACTGAATGCTACTTCTCACACTAGGGAACCACTAGAAATCACTAATCCTACTCAATGAATCATCATTGAAATTTTACAATAACCTTTTTATTTTATTAAATAATCTTTAAGTGACTAAGATTAAAAGCTAAAGTTCTGCATATTTAACATGAAAACACTGTTACCAACAAATTAATTAATACCACCATTAAATTTACCTTAACTTTGTTTTAATAGCCCTTATTTTTTTAAATATATAATTTAAATCCCTTTTCATATCTAACAGTAGTTGTGTATGCTTCTTAAACTCTACAGATGCAGCTCGAAGGCGACTTGCTGAGAGTTGGTTGCAATTAGTTAACATTTCGGTTGTTTTTTCAAATCTCTGTAACCTGAAATTGTTTTGTATTACACAATTTCAGCAGCCAGTACCAGCAATTTATACACTTATATCAACATAACCATTTAAACTATTACATGAACATTCATAGAATAGAGTACATAGTTTTAAACTATGCCGTTATTATTTACTTGTGGAAATCAATATCCTAAGTTACTAACTTACATAGTTTTCTGTGCTCGTATTATCACTTCGACATCAGACTGATCAACCATACCCGCTAATCCCTGAACAAATACTTCTGGTGCTGAATAGTTTTGAAAGCATTCTATAGAGAAGTCACTTTCAGGAGTGTCGTTGGCCATTTTATTGATATAATTTTAACCAAGCCTTTAAATATTTAAGTCAAATCACACTGCGAAAAAAATACGAGGATAACTATAATCAAATTTTCTAATTATTATTATTAAGCTAATTACAAGATACACAGAAATATTTTTGTGAGTGCGAGCTCCGACTCCAGACTCCCAACAACAATTGACAATTTGTCAACTATCACTGTCAAATGTTAACATAATAATTGTTTCTTGTATGGAATTGGTAACGTCACAATGATGCTTATTCTTAAACAGACATGCAAATAGATTTATCTTGGGGTAGAGTATAAGAAGAGAAGTATAGACCTGATTTAAGACTAGATATACACCATATTTAAGAAGATTGCGCTTCTTATTTGAAATGAAATTGTAATCTATGTAACAAATTGAATTGCGTTTATGTGGACCTGACACATATCTAGATGGACTGTGAAGACTTGAAGTAGTATGTAGACTTGAAATATAAATATAGCAATAATTTATAACAACAAGGAAATTTTTAACTTTTTTTCAAAACAGTCTTATAAGTTTTGATATTACAAATTAATTATTATTAAATATGCATATTGCAATCGTAGGGAGTGTTTTAAGTTTATATTTAATAAGAGACAATAAGACAGTCATACCTTATTCGGTGTAAAATATTCGGATGTATGTTTGCAAAATTGCTTGTAGCCAGACCTAAAAACTTATTTTCATAAAACGAGAACTGATTTCATTAAACTTAATAATTAGTTGGCATTCACAGTTTCTACCCAAAATGCATACTTCTCAAGTCATTATCCGATTGCTGACGTCTGTTGAAATTATCGCCATTGGACGATTCTAGTATTCGTAAAACTAGAATACGAATAAATGGCATTAGCGGATGTAATGGGCTATCATAAAATAGATTGACGACGTCATGACCATTGAAAATTGGAATCGGTTTTACAGAAGATCCCTGCTGATTAAAGAACTGATAAAGCGGGTTTTCATATCTTTTTCCAGTAAAAATATGTAAACCAGGCAAGAACTTAAAAAAAAAACCACTGAATTTCAAATAACAACTTATTTATAAAGTTGATTTTTTTATTCAAAACCATGCTTATGATATTTTCTCATCTTATAAAACGCTAAATAAACCCATTTTGGTACAACAATTTCGTATGCATTTCTATTTTTATGAGGATAAATATTCATATTACTATTTTCACCAAGTAACATGTCAAGTATGACTCGTTTCAATTCGGAATCTTTCATTTCGTTTTCTTTATACATTTCTTTTAGCTTTTTGAACTCCCACCTTGGTTTGAGAGTCAGGTAAGGCAATGGTTTTTTAGGTGGGATATTTTTTACGTATTTAAATATTCTAGCAACTACCTCATCTTTAAATTCATTGTAATATTTTGTTATTTCTTTTGGCGAAAACGGTATTCGAGACCGTTTAAGTTTCAAAATTTCATTGCTACCAACATTGGCTAAATCTAAAAGTTCATAAATTATATTTTCTAATAGATTTTTAGAACGTTTTCGCTTATATTTTTGTGATTGAAATAATCGTTTAGTTTCCGTAGGGTTCATCACCACAACGAGAACTTCATTACTTCTTATTTTGTTATTTATATAATTTTCTTCTCCATTTTGAAGACTGAATATCTTTAGATCTTCCAATATTTGTTTATTTACATCATCGACAACGTTATCAATATCTTTTTTATTACCACAACGTTCTGAACTACGACATACACATCTACCAAATCTGTCGCACATTTCAACATCTCCTCTACTCTCCACTCCATTAACATGTCCATTATTATTTAAAACTGTAAGATCTTCCAATACATCATCGAATTTATCATAAGATTTGTGTTTAGGATTCTGTAATTGACGGCCAATATTCTCTTTCTGAGACGATACTTCGTTTATTATGTTCCCGATTCTAGTTTTAAAGTTATTAAAAGAATAGCTTTTACTTGAAGGAAGATTTAAAAAATAATTAACGAACAATATTATTACACTTCTTTTCATTTTTTACATCAGAAACAAAATTGGTTTAAAAAATAATATTTACTGAAATATGAATAGATTTTCAATTATTTTTTATTACTCTAATTATAATTAGTTTTGCGTTAGTTTATGTTAGAGCACATAAAAAAAATGCACACGGAAATATTCTTAATATTTTATCCCTACAATTATAAACAACGGTAGGATATCTTAGAAAGACCTTTACCATTTTAAAGTAGAGTGGTTACTATGAAAAGAATGAATAGGCTTCTCTAAATATATATATAAATATATATTTTATTATTTACAAGACACAACAATTTATTCTTTAATATGGATCCTAATTTAACTGGGCTAGGCCTTGTATATCTAAAACAAATGGAACTCCATAGTGCCTTATGTCTGAGCCCAAACTCCTCCTCCACACGAATTTTAACAATTTCTTCGGTCCTGGTTTGTTCAGCAACCGTATTTTTTGTTGTGATGTTAATGGTAGGATTCTTTTCATCACTGAGCGCTTTCTAGACCGTAATCGCTTTTCCTTTTTCTTTTTTACCACCTCCAAGTACATCCAATCTGGCATAAATACGTCATAGGAAACTTCAGCATTTTTGTTTGGGACGATTTTTATTTTTAGAATATCATCTAATAAAACTTGGAAAATTTGTTTTTTTAAAGATTTATCTGACATTTTGAAATGTCTATATCTATCTCGGATAGCTTGAATTCCTTTCCTTACTTCCCTAGGTAAGTATTTTACTACCGACAAACCTGTTCTATATTTAATAAAACCCATGAGTGTTTTTCTAACTTGATCCATGGCTGATCTGTAGTATTCATATATGTCTTCTGGTTTAAGGGCACCTCGAGTTGATAGTTTATGGTCTTGTTCATTTTCAGATTTAGATATTTCATTAAGTTCTGAAAGAACAGCTTTTAGAAGATTTTGATCGTCAGTATCCCGTTCTTCACTAGCCATGTTAAAATCTTCTGTGAACGAATCACTCCCCTTTTTCTTATGTTTGTACAATTTATTGCAACCGGGACCACAGCGCAGTAAATCATAAGTTTCATTACTTTGGTCACGTTTATCAATCTGGTGATCAATATTACGAATAACATCTTCAACATCGTTTGTCACTTCAAAAACATCTTGTGCATTACAATGTAAGCTTGATCTTCCGCACGAGCAGCCAGTTTTCTTACATATTCGTGCAATAATTGGATCATTTGCATCACGTAAATAAGTGCGTTGTGTTAAAAAATTTCGTGAAACTGGAACTTCAATCTTCCTTCTTTCTATTATTTTCGGATTATTTAAATCATTTATTACTTCTGAAATCTCAAATATTAATTTAGATTTTGGGTCTTTTTGTAGGCTAGTATCTAATAATGTGCTTAACATAATAAGTACAAGCAACATATTATGGTTCTTTAAGTTCATTTTTGGAACTGAACCCTACATAACGTGGGCTGTAACTCAACAACAAAGTTTTCACTTTCCCTGAGTGACTACATACATAATTGATTTTTAATCAAATATGTAATTTAGCGTGAAATAGGACCAAATGTAATTAATTCACGATTATTTCGGGTAGCGTAGGGTGTACTTTTAATTTTAAGACGATGCTGAATATTGTAATAAAATATTATTGTGTGCTACACTACTGTTTTGAAGGCCAACTACATCTATTTTTCAATAAAATAACAAAGGCTTAAGATTGATCGTATTTTGCTACTTTATTTAATACACTACCAAAAAATTATACCTTTATAATAATCTTGGGTATTTACAGATATTGATTAAGTCAACTTTTGTTACGTCAGTTTAAGCAACAAAAAACAAAACATACGTTTCAGAGCTTTATTCTACTGGAGTTTTTAAATAACCTTCAACTCTTAGATTAACTGGGAATGCGTAATGCATAAGTATTTTTTCATCTTCAACGGGTAAATTGCGCCTGGTATTAATTGTATCCGTATTAACTTTAGTATTGGTCAACCTTTCTAAATTTGTATTGAAATCATCTATGTTTTTGCCATCGCTTTCCATGTTATCATGGTATGCAAAGTCATCAAATCTTCTCCCTTGGTGTAGTTGATATAAGGCTTGATTTATTATGCGGTTTAATTGCTCTTTTCTGTAAATTGTGTTAAAAGTTAGCTATTGGTTGGTCAAGCTCGATTTATTTTTCGATTAAACTGATTTTTTTTACAGAGTTCACCGGCCTGGATGTACAAGTCCAGTTAAATTAGAAAAATAATAATTAGTAGTTGTAAATAATATAGTTACTTAAAAGGAATCAATATATTATTTTTATAATTACCAATATTTCATTTCAACAATAGTTTGCCTGTTATCGGTCTCAATTTATTGTTTTTATATTAAAGCTTATTTTGATTGGCGTTAATTTGAGTTCCATGTGACTTATCAGTTGTTGTTTTCATTTCGGTTAGAAACGTCGCGTATTAATTATTGTGACCGAAAAAGTGCAACGCGCTGACGCAACGCCACGATCGCGTTACGATGAATCGCTGACCTAATATTTGTTATTGTGTAATGAATAAAGTCGAGGTTTTGTCTTTATAATTTTAATTATTTATGATGTCATCTCCATGTGTTATTGAAATTAAAACCCAAAACGAGCAATTTCTATTGGCTGAACTGAAAAAGGAAAGAGCCCGATGCTCGGACCTGGAAACTATTGTCTATCAACTGAAGGAACGTATAGAAAAAAATAGGGCTGATTCACAATTCACCAATAGTGAATCAGCCCTTAACACAAAGGGACGAGGCAGCCGCTGAATCAATTCAGTATGAGACGGACGAAGAAGAACTGGCTAAAGAAACGGAATGGGTGCGACAAAAAAGCAGAAAGAAAAGGAAACTAAACACCTCCCCTACCCCCTTGAAAGAAGTTATTTGTAATAAAGTAACCAAAGAAAAGCCTAAAAAGGAACCCCTTCCACCCCCGATTATTGTCGAAAATGTAATTGAATACCAATCATTCTACGATTTTTTACTTAAAAAAGAATTGAATAAAGACTCGTTCACAATAAAAATGCTTAGAAATGGATCGGTGAAGATTAACACCAATAGTGAAGTTACCTACAGAGTTATCACAAAACATCTTAAAGATGAAGATGCCTCGTGGTTCTCTTACGAAAACAAGCAGAGCAGCCCAATAAGAGTAATGGCAAAAAATCTGCATGCTTCTTGCAAGCCTGTTCCATCATCAGGAAAACATAAAAAATATCTACGAAATAAAATCCAATCCAAATCACCGAAATTGATTCCCCAATGCAAGAGGTGTCAGGCTTACGGGCATACACAGAAATACTGCCCCAAGGAGCCGAGGTGTGTGAAATGCACTGCAAAGCATCTCACAGTAGATTGTAACAAGCCACGAGACGCAAAACCGAAGTGTGTTCACTGTGGTGCGTCACATCCAGCTAATTACAGAGGCTGTGTAGTAGCAAAAGAATTATAGAAAATGAGAAATGTCTTAAAATCAAAATCAATAATAGAAACGGACAAATGGGTAAAACCAGCAAAATTAGTTTCCAAAACTGTTTCCTTTGCCCAGGTAACTAAAGGTCCTAAGACTCTATCCCCAACACAACAAAATGAGATAGCTAGCACAGGCATGGATGAAAAGATTAACACCATACTTTCATTATTGACATCCTTTGAGGAAAGACTTAAAAAACTAGAAAGCGGCACTAAAATAGCTGCTCCCAAACGTCTTAAGCAATGATGGCTTTAAAAATAATGGCATGGAATGCTAATGTGCTTTTAAAACACCAAAGAGAACTTCAGATAATTCTTAAACATGAAAACATTGACATCTGCTTGGTATCGGAAACACATTTTACCAGGGAGTCATACATTCAATTTAAAGGATATAATGCCTACCATGCTCTTCACCCAAGTAATAAATCCAGTGGGTGAAGAACAGTTATAATAAAGGATAGCTTAAAACACCATGAGGTCTTTAAATATGAAAAAGAGCATATACAGGCTGTGGCTGTGAGCCTATCAATGAAGCGGTATCCATTAACAATATCATCTATTTACTGCCCACCAAGATATGCACTTAAGTACGACCAGTAGACCAAAACCCTGCTAGAAAGTCTTGGAAATAGATTTGTGTTGGGAGGCGACTTCAATGCAAAACATACCTACTGGGGATCAAGATTAATATCGACCAAAGGAAGAGAACTGTTCAATGCTATGAAAGATTTGAGATGTGATGCAATTTCGACATGAAGGCCCACATACTGGCCAACAGACAAGAATAAAATACCAGATCTTATAGATTTCTTCATATTTAGAGAAGTAGAGGAAGCCTATGATATGAACTCAGATCACTCACCAATCTTACTCACAATTGGCGAAGACCCTATAAAGCGAAAACTGAATCCATCTCTCGTGAACACGCATACGGACTGGGACAGCTTCAAATTTATCTTGTCAATATGGTAGACCTTAGAGTACCTTTAAAGACTGAGGAACAATTAGATTTAGAAGTCAATAAATTTACAAAGAACATCCAACAATCTGCTTGGAGTAATACTCCAAAATTTAAGAAAAAGGTACAAAACAACTACTTCCCAGAAGAGATTAAAAATCTGATAATGACAAAACGAACTCAAAGTAAAAGGTGGCATTCCACAAGATGTCCAGAAGACAAAAAACATCTGAATAACCACAAATCACTAAACAACTGAGGAGAGAGATTAAAATACATAAAGATACTTCAATAAAGAGATACCTAAACCAATTAACTTCTGATGGTTCCACCGACTACTCCATCTGGAAAGCGATAAAAAATATTAAAAAACCTACAACACATATTCCTCCCTTACGAGAGTCTAATGGGAATTGGGCTGCAAGTAACATACAAAAAGTTAAGAGGTTTGCTGATCATCTAGAAAATATATTTCAATTGATGAAGAAGATTCACTTGACTTCGAAGAAATATCGTCAGAAGAGTAAACATCCGTCTAGTCACACCAAAAGAAGTTTTAAGTGAAATTAAATGTCTAACTAAAAAGAAGGCTCCAGGTTTTGATTTAATTACGGGTGAAGTCCTGCAGCATCTCCCCCCTAAAGCCGTAGTTAAAATGACAACCTTAATTAATGCCTCATTTCGACTTCAATATGTTCCCAATATGTGGAAAGTTGCGGAAGTTATAATGATTCCCAAGCCAGGAAAACCTCCACACGAAGTCACGTCTTACAGGCCAATCTCACTGTTACCTGTTATAGCAAAGCTATTTGAGAAACTCTTACTCAAACGTCTTAACCTTATTATTGTCAAAAAGCAGCTCTTACCAGATTACCAATTCGGTTTTAGAGAAAAACATTCTACCATAGAGCAGGTTCATAGAATCACAAATAATATTGAAAAAGCACTAGAAGAACAAAAAGTCTGCTCCACTGTCTTTCTGGATGTAGCTCAGGCATTTGATAAAGTGTGGCATCGAGGACTTGTTCATAAGTTAAGGAAATTACTGCCTCGTCAATTTGCAAATATCCTTGAGTCATATTTAACACAAAGAATGTTTAGGGTACGACAAGAAGATGATTATTCAGAACTAAAAGAAATAAAAGCTGGGGTGCCGCAAGGGAGTGTATTAGGTCCGGTCCTGTACCTCTTATACACATGCGATATTCCTGATCTAAAAGATAACGTTATCGCGACCTTGTTATGTCTACGGCGGCTACTGAAAAGGAAGCGGTAGTAAAATTACAAAAAGCCATAAATATTGTTGGCTTGTGGACCAAAAAATGGCGGATAAAACTAAATCAGTCTAAATCAGTTCACATAAACTTTTCCAACAAAACATGAAACTACCTGCCAGTATATATTGATAACGTCAAAGTGCCGTTCCAAAATTCAGCTAAGTACCTAGACACCAAACTCAGATGGAAGGTCCATGTTAAAAAGAAACGTGAAGAGTTGGATCTCCGTTACTCTAAATTGTACTGGTTGCTCGGAAGGCATTCCACGTTATCAGTACAAAATAAATTATTGATCTACAAACAAGTCCTGACACCTGTATGGACTTATGGTTGCCAGCTGTGGGGCTGTACCAGTAATAGTAATATCCAAGTAATCCAACGATTCCAAAACAAAGTGCTCAGGGGAATAGTCAATGCTCCCTGGTACATTCGCAATTACGACCTCCATCGGGACCTTAATGTAGAGGACGTCACCACATTAATAAAAAAGACTGCTGGAGCACACGAACATAGGCTCCACCATCACGTGAATGTCGAGGCTATTCAACTCCTTGACACCACTGACCTAGTGAGAAGATTGAAAAGGATAAAACCATTTGAACTAGTGAACTAGTGTTAGTGAACTTTATTATTAAGTGCTAAACAGTGAATGAAAAGAAAAATATATTTAACACAAGAACAGAGTGTCTTCCCTTTAATAGAGACTATAAGTAGCGTTATTGGACACTTACTTATGATAACAATCCTTTTTAGTAAATTAGGTTAGACTTAAATTACTTATTAGTCTTAAGTTAGGCTAGATCGTAATGTTCCATGATGTAAAGACACATGTAAAAAGAAAAAAAAAATGTGACGTAATTTTTCTGGGATCAAGTACTATTTTGACACTTTGGTTCTTAACTTTTTAGTTCATAAGGAATTTGTACTGAGGCTCTTCAGGCACCAAGGTTAATCACATTATTGTTGTTTTTTGGTGTTTTCTGTACTTTTCGATTATTTATAATGTTTAAGCAATAACAATAAAAATGTAGTATAATACCTTTCTTTCTGAATTTGCAGCAAAAGCTTATCTCTCGATCTAGCAATGAGTTGGCTTGTTGGCATTTTTCTTGCTTTCCTTCTGAAGTGGCCCATTCGTCTATATTCTTCAGAAGATTGAGGATCAAAAGCATTAGTCCTGACGGCATTTTGTTGGCGAATGAGATTGCTAAGATCAAACCTATAAAAGATTTTAATATTTGTATTTCTCATAGGAAAAATATATATCATCATCACAAAGTAACCTGCATTAATCTTATGAACATATAGGTATGTTTACATTGGGCAAAGAGACATTCTTAGTCCTTTCCATTGATTATTTTATGAGCAAGTATGTTGGCAGTTTTCTGTGTGAAACAAATATTATTTCCCGTCTCCAGGTTAACATGCAGCTAAAACATGGAGGACATAAATGGAGTGGTAACACTCCTCAATCATTGCTTATAATTTAATGTTATAACCCAACATAGGTCAGCATAGTTTTGCCTTCCTAGATATCCTTTTAAACAATTATTTTAACGTAATCTATAAATTAATTTATAACGAGCGGCCATAGTTACAAGGCAACTGCCTTGTATTATAGTGCTATGAACATACATAAAAATATCTAGTCAGCATTTTTTTATAAGTCAACAAAACGTATGTAACGCAACACAAATATTGCTGATTCATAAAAATATAATAACTCTCAGTTCACCGTTTTGACTACAGTATTACTTTGTCTGTATTCATCGAACACAAGAGTGACGAAATAGTACTGCACTTAAAAGAGTGATTATATGATTTAATAAAAATATTGAATCAAACCTTTCATTGTCATCATCGAATGTTACATCTGCCCGCATACCCGTGTTCATAGCATATTGACAGAGACCATGGGACGTGAAAAGTAATACATGTATCTGAAATATATATACGAAACCACTTTATAGTGCTTTTTATGAGTTAAAGAATCCTATAATGACGTATTACTATAAGGTTGAAATACATATAAAATGGACATAAAGTTCGTGTCGTAGTGACTGTGTATATTTTACTCATGTAAAAGAAATAATTTATTTTGCATTAATTCGTATGCAAAGTAAACAAAGCTAGTAACTACAAAAAGGGAATAAATTTATCAATCTAATTGACAAGATTGTGTCTATCTTTCATAGAAAAATCTTGCTACAAGATATGAAAAAATACCAGTTTATACATATTTATAGATCACTGTCCCCTTGCTGCTAACTAGAAACTAAAAAACTAATCAAAGTAAACATTTTAATTTCCAATTAACTTTAAATTAAAATTCTATATTATTAGCGTTTCATAATGTTCAGCGGGCTTATACGAATCAAAAGCGCCTTATGTAAACCTGATTCTATTACAACTTCGTTGATTTGTTTTTTTATTTGACAATAAACAATGTAATCAAAATGTTGCCATGGTAATATATAAACATTATGTGTACGCCGTTATATTATTTAAAATATATTATAAACCTTAAATGTAAGTAAGCCTAAGTTTACATGTGTTAAAATTTCTGCCAGATGAGGGAATTGACATCACTGGACCTATTATATAAGATCCTGTCTACTGTACGAAGATTTTTGGTGATATGAACGCGGTCGAAACGGGGTCAGCAGTATATTTACATGTTTTTATGTATCGTTAATGCTAAAATGTCAAAAACGTTGAAAATGTTTTTTTTTGAAGTCCGCTATCGTGTAATTCATCATCTTATCACTTAAGGTAGTAGCAGTTTAATAACCGGAGAGAATATAAAAATTTAGACCTTTATAAAATGGATAGTTAACGGTAATTATGGTGCCTTTCTTTGCCACATTAGTGTTTCAACTTGATATTACTTAATAATTAATTGTAGCGCAGATGTGGCATTTTATTCAATGCTATTTTATAAGTGCACTTAAATTTTAAAAAGTTTCATACGCACTCAACAAAAGTGCGGTTGCCGCATTTGGCGGGAAAAAATGCAAATGGCGCCGCGTGACGTCACGTCCTGCGCCAGATGCGACGCGTGTGTTCCGATGTTGTTTTAATTACACGACCGAGTTTTATGTTTTATTTCGTTACGGAGTTTTCATAAAAATCTGGTTTTTCATACTATTTTTATCGGCCACCAGAGGCGTTTTTAATCGATTATATTTTCTATATTTTACTTGGCTATCCAAAACGTTTTACCTACCGATATCACTTAGTTATATTTTGTTATATGATTTCAAAAATCATTATTTGATATTTGTGTCAAGTTTTTATTTCAATACAATTTAGACCAAATATTTAAACAAAAATAAATAGAGTATGTATGTCGCTTAATAAACGAATGTTAATACACATACACACCATACTACATTTATAATCCACTAACAAAAATTATTACACTGCAGACTGACTAAAGTTAAGTAGTTAAAGTATATCGCGTATGTCTGTCTTTTGGCTCTCCGACTGTTGTACCTGCCTATCCTATCCTAACTTCTCATTGCCCTTCTTCGTTTCCCATCCTTCGATTAACGTGTGTGAGCGAATGTGTTACTATTATTACTTTTTTAAAAATCCTTATAATAATGTATTATATTATTAATAATAAAAAAACAAGTAGTCTTTAGGGTAGTTCGGTTTGAGAATTTGAGCATGATGATTCGTAAATTATTCTAATATGAATGAGGATTATTTAAATATTCCTAAGTAAAGAAATTTGTTATTTCCCTTAATGAACTACGAGATTTACAGTTGCCCATGAAAATTGAAAAACTCTTTCTTGAATACCTCATCGGAAATACTGCTTCATGGAATACCTCATAGAAAATACATATAAAAAAAACTTTATATATATTTTTTAAATAATTGAAAGTATTTAAGCTTTGTGTATTTCGAACTATCAAAAGTGTAAAAGTATAAGGAATCTTATTCTTTTACATTTTATTAAGTAACAATTGCGATAATTGTAATTAAAAGTCAAATATATACAACATTTGAAAATTTTTAGCTGCATTTTCTTTATTATTATAGTTAATTAACGATTATCAAAAAACACTTTTGTATTCCCCTGTACGTGTAACATTGGTTCGATAAATTTAATGTACCCCTCACCTGGGTCTGTAACATATTGTGAACCTGAAAAATTACCCTATTATGTTTATATCTAGGTACTAACGGGTAGACCTAACGGTTACAAGACTTATCACATCGTATAATCTTGATAGTATAATATATGCAGGGAGGTTCAATAGTTTGTTTTTAATGTGCCAGAAATGCTAATTAAAGGGTTATGGGCCTTTCAGAAAAATAATAAATAAGTCAGTATTTCTCTATGTCCACAAAAAGTATTTATATGTATGTGTCAATAACAAAAATCTCAAGCACAGAAGAATGATTGCGTATTCTGTTTAAAATTACCACTAACTAATATTAAATGTATAAATGTATTTATCACTGAATACCTACCTTAAATATAACATGTAGTAGGAGTACAGTTAAATAAGGTAATGTAAAAGTCTAAATGAATTCAAAATTAAAAACTTTCTTTTTAACAAAAACAAAAAGGTCTCTCATTTTATATAAACTCTTTGCAGTTAACAGGGATTGCAAGAGCTTTTCGCTCCGAACACGCTTCCAGTGAAAAAACAAACGCCCTCAAAAGAGTTTTCATTAAAAAATTCACCGCGGGCAAATTCCCGCCCTCTCTCTGGATATCACAGACTACAGAGAGCTCAGTCGGCTTTCAGCTGTTTTATCGTGCGGCCGCGTTTCCCGCTCCTTCTGAAGTCAAACGTCAAACGTGACGCTGTGTTTGTGGACTGTTTTTATGTTTCCTATCAGTGTTATTTAAAGTGATTAGTGGATATTAATAAAGGTAAGTCTAGAAACAGTGTTCACAATGTTTGTTCGGCTCGTTTATAAAGGCCTGAAATTGCAATAACCCTTGGTTTACGCTTAGCTGTTTCCCCTTTTATTTATTTTATTTTTGTTATATTTATGATGCAGTTAAAATGGTATATCAGAAAATTTTGATTTTATATGAGTAAACAATAATTTTACATAAGAACTAAAATAAAACGATATAACACTCTTTTAAAAATTTAATCCCCATTCATGAGTTGATTACATTTTACTAATAAAATCAAAGAATATATAGTCTATGTTAACACGTTTAGCATTTCACTATCGTAAGAATAAATTCAATGCCTATAAAATTTACAAAAACTTTAAAAAATGATGATAAATATGTAATAATACAATTATTTAAAATTTTCAAATGTACAAAGGTCTGTTGCGGTATAGTACCTGCTTGTCTGGTAAACTCTATATCAAACAATGCAGCATAAGCATTTCACAAGTCTAGAAAAATATTATAATATATTAGTAATTACTAGAACATTGTATGGATCACTTTTCTAGTATATAGTATCACTTTGCTGTATGTATTTTATTTAAAGAAAACTAAACTAACTAATGGATATTTAGTTAAACCTAGTTAATTAAAATATTAGCACGTTCTTACGTCTTAATTATTTTTCACAAAACCTTCCCCAACTTCGTACATTATGATAAATAAAATTTCATCTAAAAGTATTTCATCACGGAAAAGTATTTCATAGCTTAAATAATCGTGAAAACACACGCTACCGGCTTATATATAGAAATAAAAAATAGAAAATATACGCATATAATATACTTAAACTCAACCCATAAATATATAACTCATGAACCCGCGCCCAACACTTCTATCTACAGCATAAAATATATTCGATTGCACCCTTTGGCTAGAAATTAAAAAAATAAATCTGTCAGATGTTTAATATCACGTGGCGGTATAGTATTGGCGGGAATAAATAAAAATGTTATTAGATTTCATGTGATATAGGCGGCACCTGACGGCTTCAGCTGTGCCCGACCGTCATTAAAGCCACGCTTCACCATATTTATATTTTTTTATACAATTTCATATGAAGATTTGTTCTAAATATTGTAACGAGCCAATGGTTCTAGACCTTTTAAAGTAATGCTTATGTCTTACCGCGCTCTTAGGACTAGGATATTTTGTTGTCTATGTTATATTTATCTCAGAATTATCAGCCCCGAATATATGATCAGACTTCTAAATGATTATTACTAAAGGATGTACATTTGTTGAGTATGTTCTTTCTAAGTTACATATATTGCAGTCACATCAAAATTTGTTGAAGCGTAAACACGGCCCGTGGTTATACTCCTAATTTTACATTGTGGCATAAAATATGTGTTACGACCTATTCACACACCTAACATATATAAATATCAGCCCAGCGCTTAGTGAGGAGATCGAACGATAGATTTACTTTGATTTCGTATCGGATACATATATAGGTTTGCTTAGATTAAGTCTTCGGGGTTTCATATATTGCATACTATTTCTCGTTTGTCTTTATAGTTGGAATAGCCAAGCAAAATTCTTTAAATGATGATGACCCTAAAGTTATATTTGTATGGACCCGAACCGTATGTATACCTTCTTACCCGAGCCTAGTGGCCTTCTATGACTTTGTTTTTGTATGAGGTGAAAATGCGCTTACGCAGGCCCGCGCCAAGGATATCGAGCTTGACGCGGGGACTGTGGGGCTGGGTTGACGCTCAAATCCCTCTGCTATTTAGACGGGTAGTGAGACCCCACCCACTAAAAACACCTCAGCCCATCACACGCCCTTAAGATGGGCCCTCGGGGTTCGCCAGGCATTCTACCCAAGGGAGGCTTTCTATGACTAGTTTACCTCCATGGGTGTCGTACTAGTTAGGTCACGCGAGATCCAAGATTTAAACATAGGTAATGAGAAAATGCAGCACCAGATACATCGATGACCCTAACTTCATAAGAAAAAGTATCTATACAAAGAAAACACTTTTTTACCGGATTTCAGCTATGTATTAATATAAACTTATAATTATTAAACGTCGGGAGAAATTTAAAATTATGTAAAATAATTATAAGTACATAATACATAGCTTCAATCCGGTTAAAAAAGTGTTTTCTTTAAATGTGTAAAAGCTATGTTAACAAAAGATAGTATCAATACAAGAACTGACTGTGTCTAGTATACCAGCATTGTTGATCACGAACTATCGCAGATTCGCCCGTATCTTAAACCACCGACCCGCAGTCTATGCCCATATTATAAGATTATGCGGGTAGGTTACGGTTGATAAAATTATTTTTAGCTATCGAATTCTATTAAATCTCTTAAAGAGAGAAAATAAAGTTCGTCCCCAAATTTTTCTGCTAAATAATTTTCTATGAATTGTTTTATATATATTTAATAATTGGGAGAAACGAATTATTATATACACGAAAAAAATAAAATGTAGTTTCTTCGATTGCCTTCGATCTTTGAATTTAATCTATATACGCGTGAACGGCTGGACCGATTTCGCTAATTCTTTTTTTGTTGAGTCTGTTATTGTCAAGAGAAGGTTCTTATGAAACAAAAAATTAAGAAAATTCCACGGAAAATTTAAGAATACTTTTGTTACGATAGCAAATTTATTAAAATTCAAACTTTTTTGATGTAACCTTATGGCGTTTGACATAATATTGACAGAATGTGTGCTGCAAATATCATCCAAGAGGATGTAAGAGAAATGAGTCACAGTTATTATATATAAAATAGATATAAAATAATTACAGTCGCTAATTATTTGTGGGATTAATCTTGAAAATCCATGTTTTTCACATGGACAGTTATATGTCGTCTGTTCCCATGTCGGAATACCAACAAAACTATTTATTTACGCGCCAGAAAAACAAACAAAGAATGTTGTTTATCATAAAGCATTAGAATAATAAAAACTTCGAAATATTATTTAGTTATTATACCAATTCGATTAATATTCAATGTTAAGACAGGACAACGTCTGTCGGGTCGCCTAGTTCATTATAAAAGTGTTTGTTTTACTCTTAATTGGCATATATGCAATGTGGTATATTATCTTGTTATGTGTAAAGAAATGTAAGCATAAATTACGACCAATACACGAAATTTCCTGTAATTTATCAGTTCTTATTGCATAGAAAGATTTACAACCTCGAAGAGATCCATCATTTTGACATTTTGTTTGAAAATTAATATTTGTTCTAATTTGAATTGAATTGCGGTTTGCATATGCCTCTCAAGCATTTTTGTAGATCCGTTTAGAAGTATAAGGCTTTCTGTGTCTATCAGCCGGAAAATTCTCTATTAAGGACCTCCAGAGTTTACTCCATGTGTGTTCGACAGATTAGGCCTTCCGGACTTCAAACAGGCACGAAAATAAACAAGAATATTACTTATGTAAGAATTAATCACAACCCTAAATAATTAGGAGGAAACATAAAAGTCTATTAACATAATAAAATAGAGGAAGTTCAAACCGCGAATGGTATTCTTTAGAATTTTTTATAGGCTTGTGGCTGCGATCTGATACGTCATTTATATCATAAGCAAGAGCAGCACTAAACAAACTATTGATCATCGAACCTAAAATTACTATAATATTAATATTCCATTAAACAATAAGTATTCGTAATCCAAGGAGTAATTTTTAAGTGATTATCATGTATTCATATACGCTTAAGGGGTAGGCAGCGACCACGGATCTCCACTTGCTCTGATCTTGACAAAATAGAAAATTCCACCCGTATCACCTCGACGTCCGACGTTCCACGACTGAGCGTTTCTCAAGGCAATTTTTGCCGCGCACCACCGCTATGTGGAACCAGCTGCCCACTGAAGTATTTCCGAACCAATTCGACTTAGGGTCCTTCAAGAAAAGAGCGTACAAATTCTTAAAAGGCCGGCAACGCACTCGCGAGCCCTCTGGCATTGAGAGTGTCCATGGGCGGCGGTATCACTTAACATCAGGTGAGCCTCCTGCCCGTTTGCCCCCTATATTATAAAAAAAAAAAAAATCTTGACATACCTTTTTCGCTTCATCTACTTTCTCGAAGTTCACCACGCTCGTCGATTACTTTTGACCTTCTCTAGCACGTATGGTATGTAAGGCGCCACCTATCCAACCCAACCACACCATCCACGGTTGCCTGAAAAGCGGCTTACGAATATATACACTATTCGTAAGCCGCTTTTCATTTATACTTTATACTTGACCAAACCACTTAAGTATTCCTTTCGTACCTTTGGCACTACTAGTTATTATATACCATACTTCTTATATCTGACTATTGCTATATATCACGGACAACAATTTATGATTATAAAAATGGGATATTTAAAATTTAAACGTAAGTATCTGTGAAAAATCTCACATAGATTGGAAGCTCTAGAAACGATATCCTTTATGTGTGTACACCTGTGCTGCGCTACAGGGCTACTGATATTCTAATTCTAGAGATAGGGTTTATTTTTTTTAACGATCTTCGTTACACAATCAATTGCCAACATTCGCTATACCTCTAGTAATACGTAATTTGTGTAATGCATTCGTGTAACATAACAATGATTGATTTTGTCTGCCTAAATATTAGCAAGGATTTTACGAGATATTATGTAAGAGGAAATGCATTTTGTAAGACTTATAAAATAGCATCTATTTATATAAAAATCAATCCCTATATAAGAAAATTTAAAAAATTAAGAATACTTAACCGCCATATTAAGTAATGTTTCTATCGGAATTATTATATTGATAAAATACATATAAAATAATTGCAGTCGCTAATTGTTTGTGGCATTAATCTTTAAAATCATGGTTTCACATGGCCAGTTATATGTCGCCTGTTCCCATGTCGGAATACCAACAAAACTATTTATATACGCGCCCGAAAAACAAGCAAAGAATGTTGTATATTATAAAGCATTCTTAATTATACCTACCAATTCGAAATCAATATTCATAGCTAAGACAGGACAACGTCTGTCAGGTCCGCTAGTAATAAATAAAAATAAAAAAAAATATTTCTTGCAAAAGAACAAAGTATAAAATAGAATATAGTAGCGGAAAATCATTAGGTTAGGCACAAAAGCTACTTATTGTTCAGTGTAGGATACTAGATAGTTTATAATTTAGAAAATTATCGAAAATACTATTATTGTTAAATACGATATTGTCAAAATTTCCAGGTGTATAAAATGAATATGTAGCGCCATAGTGTCGCCCCCGCAGCTGAACTAACATCAACGCGTGCGCACAGTTTGACAAACAATAATACACGCTTTGTTTTAGAACAGACATGTCTTATTTATTGTGTCTGTTTTTATCACTTGTTTGGCAAACGTATATTATTCTCGAATTTGGTGTTACTTAGGGCCCGTTACGCTGCCGATTTTAATAAATGAACTCTTGGAACAAAAAAAGCAATTAAATACTATTATACCTACCCATATTTATAAACGTAAATTTAATTCAAGCATCTTTTAATGTTAAACGTAAAAGTCAGATTGTAATGCATTCCATTTTTGAATAAGTCTAAGCAAGACAAGCAAGTGGAAAATAATCGTGAAATCGCATATTGGTCAGCTGATAGGGGAATCGTGTACAAACTGAGATAAAATTGTACCAAACACCGACCCTAGCCTATATCTCCGATGCGGGTGCGTAACGACAGCAAAATCAATAACAATTTATTCATCTTTCATTATACTATAAATAGTATAAACAAATACTTATCAAAATCTATATATATATATTCTCATCATTGAATTACAATTGATTTAAATATTTAATTTAACTCAGTTTTTTTTTTTCAATAAAAATTACACGAAATTTGTTTTATTTTTTATTATATACATTTTTTTAAACATATTTCTTTCAATTTGTTTGGGTTTTAAATTAATTAGAAAATCTAGTAAAGTATTTCATTAAGAAAACACAAGGAAACACATAAAAACACACAAACGGATTGAAGCTATGTATTATTATTAAAAACTTATAATTACTTACATAATATTAAATTTTTTCCTACGTTTCGCGTGCTTTTCAGCGTGTATTGAGTGTGAGTATTTCATTCTTAATCAAGTTCTTATAAGTATAAGCGAATGTATGTAACAGCAGTTTTTCTAACAGTAATTAATGTAGTTTGATTTCACAATATTGTATGCAGAACACTCGTTAAGTGTTAACTAGTTATTAATGATTAAACAATGTTATTTTAATATAACACACAGCACAATGAAATAATCTTAATGGGTATGCCTTCAAATAATGAATAGATGTTAGGGTTAGGGTTAAAAAATTGAGGTAAGAAACAACGCGATCACATTCCAAAAAACTCAAGAAGTGTAAAATATAATTGAGTACTAAACAGATTCAACGAGTCTGCGTTCGGTACAATGTTCCCGTATGCGGGCAAGCGTTTGCCCGCAGCAGATAAATTGTGTACCGAATTGTTGAACGTAATTAATGCACCGACTGCGGGCCTCGAGATAATGCCCATCGGCACCCACTTGATGTGTCTCATGGACACATTCTGTGACCATAACAGAAAATACCTCATGTGTATGAGCTGTAGTGTTTACGTGTACTATTATAGGTTAGTAAAAAAGATTCGCTTTGAAGTTCGTATTATTTTTAAATGTAGACAGGAGTGTAAATAGAACTTTAAAATTCAAATGGTTTCATATTTTAAAGCGTGTAATTGTTTTGTTAATAATTTAAAAGTAAGCCCTAATCCTGAGAAAAAATCGAATAAAACACACAAATAGTTTAGCAACATTATTCTATCTCGAAAACGTTCACGTTAATATATTTTTTACGCTACTTTTTCAAAATAACCTTATATTCGTGTAATATAAAATATAACAAGTATTTATTATGATTCAAAGAAACTTTTTTTTCAAAGTACAGAAAACACCAACACCCCGCTAAGGGGTTTAACCTTGGTGTCTGAAGTGGTACACCACAGTACAAATTTCTTCACTAACGTGTTATAAAAAATACAATCAACACAAAAACAAAACGAAAACATTACAACAATAAGAGATAAAAGTAACATTATTTATTACACGATCTTCATATTTTATTAGTATCACAAAATCCGATATTTAGCTTAAACTAACAACAAACAGTACTAAATATTAGTACCAAATAACACTTCATATATAGAATAAGGCTTAATATTAGCGTATTTCCCTTAACAAGAAAACTTTATTAAAAGATTTATTAAAAGTATTATGTATTTGTGGATTGTTTTTGACTCCGCGCCCAAGTATAATCGATCTGTCATACGCAACGGCCGCAAACTGAGTAAAACCAATCAAGCTAATGAATACAGGTGTAACTGATTGTGGAGATATTGATAGGACTCTGCATAGAGTCAAGTTGAATTAGTTTTCTATTTAATAATAATAATCAATGACCTTTTTAGGTCTTGGCCTCAGATTTCTGTATCTGTTTCATGATCATTTGTTAAACTAATAGGCGAGTAGGTGATCAGCCTTCTGTGCCTGACGCACGCCGTCGACTTTTTGGGTCTAAGGCGAGCCGGTTTCATCACGATGTTTTCCTTCACCGTTCGAGCTAATGTTAAATGCGCACATAGAAGGAAAGTCCATTGATGCACAGTCGAGGATCGAACCTACGATCTCAGGTATGAGAGTCGCACGTCGAAGCAACTATCTATGTTAAGTATCACTTAACATCAGGTGAGCCTCCTGCCCGTTTGCCCCCTATTTTATAAAAAAAAAAAAAAAAAACTACCACCATTGCTCTGAGTTTTCTATGTACAATTAATAAAAACCCTGAAAATAGAGGTAGTATGTAGCACGTTAAAAATATACCATATTAACAATATAGATCATATATATTCAGATAATAAAATAAATTTATTTGTAGCCGTTTCAACTAAAATTAAATAATCAGCTATATTTTAGATTACCATGACTTTTTTTTATGTTTCTTAAAAAAAGAATCATAATTTAAAATGTTAAATTACAGATGTATGTTTTAAAACTATTAAAAAAAATGCTATGCACATTTTAAAATATTAAATTGCGCAAAAATTTCAAATCTCCTTAATTTATAATTAAAAAGCAAAATCGTTGTTTTCGATCTATGCGTGGTATAATGGGCCTGTCAAACACACTCTCTCACAAACTTTGATTAAATGCCAGATGATAATTTGCCGTGGGAACCGGCAGGTGTATTTTTAGAAATATACGAGTTCGCTACAAATACTTCTAGCTTTGGATATTACCTATAGTATTAGCTTAGGGCTTTAAGCCCGGGTTGCTTGGCTACAGCCTATGGTCGTTTGCTTGGAGCATCAAAGCATTGTTTCATTAATATTAATATTAACGAAACTGTTAATATATTTTTCAACTGAAATGGAAATCTCAAAAATATATAACTTCTACGTTGGTTGCGTTTTCTCAGAGACGTTTTTTAATAACTGTAATCCTTTTGAGGGGTCGACTCTTACGCGGCTGTCAACCACAGAATCGGTAAATAAACTGCTTAAATATGGTGCAGAATAACTGTTTTCTGTAAATAATTTTTGGTGGCCTAATACTAATTGGATTGTTATGAGTTTTTCAATTAGGCAAATGAAAAAAGTATGTAAAACATAGACACATTGAAATATCAATTCACTGGTAACAAATTAAAGTTATTTTAATTTAAGTGTGATATTAACAGAAATAATAACAGCCTGGGCACAACAGACATATCACCCATTTGCCTATAAGACAAATGACCATGAAACAGATACAGAAATCTGAGGCCCAGACCTAAAAAGGTTGTACCACTGATTTATTTATTTTTAATCTGCAAACATACAAGATTTTATAAAGATTGTGGCTGCTTTTATTGTAACTCTACATTGTTTCCACTTTTTACCATCTTGTTTTACATTATTAATCAACACGCTGGCTTTCGGTCAGACAGATAGTTAAACGTTGTCGACGCTGCTTTATTTAAATCAAAATGAATACGACTTCATTGAATATCGACATTTAAATAACTCTCTAGAAATTCAATTAACTATCAGATTTAACTAATTTACACAGGCGTCAATCCAAGACCACTTCATTCCATATAAAGCTTATACATTTTTTTTAAATAAGCGTTGTAATTGTTCAATATCAATTTAAATTTCGCATCGTCTAAATGTTATTTCTACTCTGTTACATTACGAGTAACCAATTCTTTGTATTATTTAAAATAAATTTGAATTTATAATTTTCTTAACCTACAAGGTAATTATCAAATTTTTAATTTTATTTGTTTAATAGTTTACATTACTTGTAGCCAAGGAATAAAACGTACATGAACCCTGATACATTCCAGGCCCTAAGGCAATCCTGTCAACAACACTTCTATAAAAGCGAATTGATTCGTTTGATTTCTGTACCTTGGATAATTTTAATTCAGTTTAGGTTAGCAGCATTTAAAGGAATAAGGATAAATGAATTGCAAATGTATTTAAATATTCGTCTAGAACCAACAACCATAACATATAATCCGTCTTCATTCTGTAACTAGATAACGTTAAGTTTAGGTGTACTAACTTATTTTAACAAGTTAACTGTAACATTCCGATGTTATTTTATGATTAGCCGTAAGATTTTTAAAATTCATTACAATATCGTATTTTGTTTGTAAAAACTATTATATACATAGATAGGCTCTGAATCATATAGGTGTGTTAATACTTATTGTTGACCCATTATAATATACCATTTGTAGATATTTGATAAAAATTTAAAGGAAATTGATAAATGGGAAGATGGGAACTGAATACTGAGGGTCTATTGAATTTGGACGGCCCTTAAGGTTATTTGTTTCTTACTATTTATTTATTTATTTGATTCTCTCTTTATATCTGTATTTTGGCAGTGTTGGACTAGTGACTTCAGTGTGCTCCCTGAAGTCGTAGGGTAAAGACCCTGTTATTCATCAAAGGGTTTTCTGTCTTTGTGCAAGTTTAACGAAGGAAAACATCGTGAGTAAACCGGCATGCTTTAGACGCAAGAAGTCGACGGTGTGTCTTATGCTCACGCTGAATGTCTACTTACCTATTAAAAGAAGTTATTCCTTATTCGTTTATGTTATGTTACTTGAGTCATAGTGGTTGGATCTTTGGGTACTGGTGCTTGTCATACTTTGTCTATATAAAAATTAATTACAGAATTGTCTAGAAATATAGGTTATAGAGGCGAAATCAATTATTTCATAGGTCTACGGGTAACTTTTAAATGCAAAATGCCTTAGAAATACCATATTCTGAATTTGGGTAACTATAATATGTAAATGATATTTTATCTACGATATTGTCTATGTCAGAGCTTTTCAAGGACCTAAGTAAGTTCTTGGTGGGCAAAAGTTTGTATAAAAATCTAAATTATTTTAACTAAGCTTTTCTTATATCACTGTATACGTAGAAAATAATATTCCTTGTCGTAGGTTTAATAATATAAAAAATCGGTGCCATCTGCCGCCCTGTTTTATAATAGACAGGACTGTTTCAGTATTGGCTTTGGGGCAGCCAACTGTCGCCGCACTTATATCACCATATATTAAGAAAATTCAGGATTATTCCGCCATTAAATCTTTATAGAAAGAATATATTTTATTAAATAAATTTTAGTTCTCGTATATTTAGTTGGACACGTCTAAAACATTGTGACATTCGTATTTCTATTATATTTATTCCAATAACAAGTAATGTCGTTGGATATAAAACTTATAATCAACAATCCTTAAAGAATTATTATTATTCAATTTAACATTTTTAATATACCATATATTTTTGATGATTAAGCTGTAAATATATTCTTGACTGTGGTTTCTATTAAACTGATAAATAACTATCTTGTATATCTCTACCAAAGTTGACCTGAGTTATGATCGTACTACTAATTCGATATCCTTTAAACTTATATTATATATTCGTCCTATTCGCATTAATATAGAAAAGATTTGAGGCTCCAGCTGGTGCTATAGACTGCCTTTAAGCATAATCGATAAGTACATTCACTCAAAATTTTCTAATATACGAACTTAAGCCCTAAATTAATTATGTATAAGGAATATTTTTACGTATATAATGTAGCCTCTTATATACAGTTCAAGTTGTATAATAATAATAATGTAACTAAAAGTAAAATATTGTTAAATGTCTTTCCTTATGGCAGTGTAAGTGTTCGTGGGTGCTGGTATCACTTAATATAAGATGAGCAGCGTCATGCCAAACTGCTCTCTGTTCTTTAAAATATATAAAAAAATGGTTATGTAAAGTTACTGTTTTATACTAATAGCCGTATATAAATATTTTGACTGGCTCGAATTATCTGTAGCTTAATTGATACCAACTGCAACTTACTTATTAACAAGGAAAGGTTTACTGGTTAATAGTGTTTGGGAAGCTTCGTATGTGAGAAGAGAGACTTTATATAATTTATATAATATATATTTTTACTTACTTTATATAATATATGTTAGTAAAGTAATAATTAATAAAACCTATACTCGATTGATTGAGAATTAGAGAGTAAATTTATATTTAGAAAAAGTTTTACTTGCTTCAGTGTTACATACATGAATAAATTATTATAAGATGTTTTGAATTAGAAATATTTTTATGTATAGCATATTTTCGATTTCTTTCTTGTGGCATAACTATTATAGTTATATTGTGTTGCTTTTTTGGAAATAATGATCTCATCTATAAAACTGTAGTATATCACTTTACTCTTTTTCCTTTACTTTACTCTCTTTTTCTTTTTCTCACAGCGTACCTAATATAGGGATTTTTAATTATATTATTTTCATACCTTGGGTTACATTACCGAAGTTTTCATAACCATCCGTAACTCTGTGTAAAATATTACTGTGGATCCACAAAGAATATTATTCATTTACAAAATGTCAACTTTATTTCAGAATTAGCTCGTACTATGCTTATATACGTTTTTTAAATTCTAAAGACCAATTTTAAGAGTAATTAAAAATCGCGCAAATGTATGTAATTACAGTAAAAATGTATACAAACACATAAATCTGGTAGCAGGTGGGTCGCGGGCGGTACGGGCGTTCAACAAACACAAACGGACAGAACAAACATTGGTATATCAGGATTGTTCCGGCTTAGGATTTAAAACAATTAGCGAATTTCCTCATTAAATATGATTTAATATTTCAATACAAGTACGTCCAGCTTTTTAGCCTGAAATTCGAAAAAGCAAAATTTGGAATTAATTTTTAACTTAGACTATAATTTAGTCTTATCTTTTAATACAACATTTAAATAATTACGCAGATAATACGATACGTGGGACGTAACAAATAAGAGACAACCTATGATTCGAAATTGTTTGACAGCCCAAATCTATATATATATATATAATTTCATAGCTAGAGCGCTTACAATAAACATATTCCTTCATAAAACTATTTCATATAAAAACACACCTGTTGTGGCAAGATAACATCTCGAGGAGACCAGATGCTGTTTCCCAGGGGCTATGCAAATATAAGACCCTCATAGGGGCTGATGGGCACAGAGAAATATAACATTTACTGAAACGAGATAAAAGAAAAAATCGTTTGAAGCATTGCAGCCTTTGAGGTTTCGTTATTTTTAATTGAAAATACGTAGACGATGTAATAATGTGAGAAACGTAGTTTCAGCAAACGTCATGGTGTTAATACTTTGTATTTTCATAGAGGGTATTTCACGAAAAAATATATCTTCATGGGATCATGAATTTTATTTGAATATTCAATTCTGTTTCAATTTTATTCTCCGAATAAAATATAATGTTTAGATTATTTCAACAAGTGTACAAATTCTGCGGTTGCTAGAATCTTAAGAATATTGTTTACATTTTATCGAGTGAAGATCCCTTACAAAAGTATTTCGTAAAACTCATTTTTAATTTATTTATTGACCACGTTTTAATGTTAACTTAATACTGAGTAATAATTTACCTTCAGTAAACAGAACTTTAATGTACGTAATATGTACCTGTGTTAAGTGGATTTAAAACGTCTAGAGAAGGCTTCGCTACGGCGTAGAACATACTACGTTGCTACGCGACCTCAGCTGAGTCGTAGAACTGACTTGCAATCAATAGGTTGTTTGTCATGTCATAGGGTACAATTAATACTTAATATTTTTGCGTATAGCTTATAATATATTTCTCAGTATTATATTCTTACAATTAAAATGAATAAAACTACGTTAAAAGTTAATTAAGTATTCCACATGATCTTAGAAACAAGTATATAGCAAAGAACTTTCAGTTTACTAAAGGAACCGGCGTTAACTTAAATTAGTCATACATCGCGTAAGTCGCGCTAAAGTTTTTCAATCAGCGCAGTGAGGCAGTAATGTAAGCGGTGACAAACAATTGTAACGTTATGCCGCCTGCGGGCGTCAGGTGTGGACGACGGCGCTGGGTTTGGCAAATTTTAATGAATGTTTGCTCTGATATAGCTGCTCTAGATGTGACACCATCTGATTACGTCAGCTGGTTAACGTGGCTGGTTGCTTTGTCTTCAACAAGGCGCGGCGTGAACAAATATAGATATTTGCTCATCCCTTTAAATCTGATTGATGTACAATAATCGCGAAGAATAGTGTATACTTTTTTTTTACGCGGGTGACATTACTACCTTGGCTGATTATAAATGAAAAATTACAATCTAATTTATGATCAAAATATTTTCACTTTCTTGTTGCTTCATACTTCACTCTTAAAGGCCGGCAGCGCACCCACTAACATGGGAGTGGCAGATGTCCATGAGCAGTTGCCTTTTTATAGCGTCTCCGTAGGCTGGTTTGTCCGTTAATCATAGAAGAAAGAAACATTGAAATCCTTACGAACAAATGATTTATTTAAAATCGTTATCGTTAAATTAAGTTAACACAGTTTAAGAAATGTATTTTGTAGCCAAATTAGCCATTTTATGTATCCGATATGCCGCCTCCAGTTTCTATAACTCACTGTGTGCCACCATGTGCTACCGACTGGCGTGTTATATGGATTTTCATTTAGGAAATCGTATAATATTATAGCGTTTAGCTGCCGCTAATGTGAATTTTTATGCTTAATTTTTAAAATTGCCGTCCAATGAAAGATGAGGATTCGACTTGTGTTTTAATTAAAATTTAACTTTTATTTTTAATTTATCAATAGTTTAAGATAAGATTTGCGGATATAAGGTAATTTATTTATTAAAATACGATCATACAATTATTTACTTAATAAATATAATAAACCAATAATATTCATACCATGGGGTTCAAGGGCCCAGGCGCTAATTAAAGTTTTAAGTTGGAACCTGTTAGATAATGCTGGTCCTTTCATCGCTCAACAAATAAGTACCGCAATACAGCGAGGAAATGCTGCAAGCATTAGAGGTAAACTGCCACAGGGACCAAACTAATTTTGAATTGAAACTTCTTTATCGGCGTTGCAAAAAAAATTACCGTCACATTGTTCCGTTACGCGTCACATTTTCCGTTACGCGCCATCTTTTTCTTATCCCTACCATGGTTGATTCGAAGAGATTCGAAGCCATTAATAACAAATATATAATAACGATAACAATGATAATAATTATTCTATTACAATTAATGAAATTCTGTTATAATCCTAGTTGTAATAAGGTAAAATTAAATAATTGTATCATTTGTATTCATGTCTAAGATAATAAAAAACCTTTTGTTAAACTATATCTAACTTAACTTTATTTTACCAATTTCTGTAAAGTTGCATATAGTAGATCATTTTTCGAAAAAATAAGGTCATAAATAAGTTTCACTCTTTACGTGTGTACACTAGTACACACACATTTTTTTGTTTATAGTAACTCAATTTCGTGTGAACAATATTCTCACTAATTTATAGTATATCTATTTTTATTATAAAAGTCAATATATTAACGTATATGAAATCGATTAATTCATTAAATGATAATTCGCTTCTGATTAATAAAAAAAAACTCTCGTTTAATAAAAACGCTCGTTGCCCTAGTATTAAAAAAAATTATTTTGAAAATCGGAATTTTCTGTTTTACAGTCGGTGAAATCTGTATCTTAGCTACAGGCGCACAGTTTGGTCCAGCAAGCACGTGCGGGCCATATGGCGTTCACTATTTATACATCATTACATTGCTACGTTTCAATCATATTATTGTTGTGATATGAACTCGGTGACCACATCTCTGATGCTTGAAAACCTATACTTGAGGTAGACGCAACACTGCAGCTGTTACATTAGAAATTTTCTTTACTATTTGATTTTTGAGATAAACTATGTATGTATGTGTTAATTACGCACGTATAAAAACCTATTGGTAAGAGGAACAAAAAAGTGGAACAACAAAGTATAAAACTGGTGCGCTAATTTCAATAAAAGTAAAAGAGAAAGACAATTTGGAAGGTGGAGACCCGGTTAAGAAAACAGCTGGCAGCAGCACAGTGCAGACAGGAATCGCAGGACTTGGTGGCCACAAATAAGGGCACACGGATAACTAAGAATGTAATGGTATATATTTATATGAAATAAAAGGGTTTTATTATTATTAAAAGAAAAACTTTTCGCGAGTGTAAACGCTAAATAAACGCTAAGATGGCGTTTGACTGTACGATCTCTGAGTTCAGATTAGCCACGCCACTAATAACAAATATGTCCTTCCATAAATCGATTTTAATTCACGCCTCTGCAATTTTTTAAGAACTTGTTGTACACTTGTTTATTCGATAATAAAGAATGTATTACGAAATATATACGTGACATGTACCTACTACAATTTATTACCAGGTTGCAATACATTACTATTGTCATAAATTTACCTTACACAATACACTTCTTTACCTCTCGTTACCTTAATAATTCTGTAAATCGTCTCGTGAAAGCCGGTAAAGTTCAATCTTTATATATATATAAATCTGCTGTGTTTGTAATTTTTGGGTCGACAATTGCTTAGATTTAAAATTAGATATTTTTTGGATTTAAGACTTGTGTACACAGCGTCTGTCAGGTCCACTAGTTGGTTATTTTTTTATGATAATTCGTTTAAATTGTAAATATAATGTAAAGTTGTATAAATCCAATTATTATAGTGCTTTGAAAGCCATTCTATATCTACACGATTGATTTGTGAATTAAATAAATGCAAAGTATTTCCGCTGACGTATCAAATAGAACGAAGGAAAACGCAAACAATATTAGGTCTGTGCAAGATCACGTCAGAACAGCCTGCTTCTTGTCACTCCGGATTCTTTCAGTGTGGGTGCAACTGTATAAATTATAATAGTTTACCATTTCGAATAGGGGTGCCACACGTAGAAAGATATAGTAATTTGACCTCGGAGGACATTAGTAAAGGCTAGTCTTTTTTTGTACTTCGTAAATTTTTATAGATATGTAAATGCTTATTCATGAAAGCTTTAGTGCCGAACTATTCATTGATATATGTAGTTGATTTCATTGAAATATTTTAACATACATTATAATGAATTATAAATAACGTTTAAAGAATTTTATTTCCCATTACAAAAAATTTTTATGATTTTAATATATACCAACTAGATGCACACCGCAATTTTAGTGTACTAGGCTCATTCTGATATGTTAATACCCTTTTAAATTGGTTAAGCACGCTAATATAATGGATTTAAGAAGAAAATAGAACATTGAAAATTTAGCGAGAGTGATAAGTTGCTATTATATAACATTTTATATTTTTTTATTTGTTATACACAATGTTAAATAAAAACGATTGACAGCCCGTTTTCCGTTGACGCTATGCATTAGGCGAATTGGTGAATTTGTTTTATATTCAAAGAGGCAGTGTTAACAAATGTATAATTTAAAAAGCTTCAACATATTTAAGACTGGTAAGTTTTACCCGTTCGTTTACTGGTAAGATTTGTTTCAGGGCGGTTATTACTATCATTTCTAAGTTAGTTTGTTTTACATTCTAAAGAAATCTCTTAGATTGGATTCAACAAACATTAAACTAATTTAAATCATTAAAAAATCTATAGCAAAAGCTCGGCTAAAGACATAATATTTATTTACATGCCTGAGTAAAAAATTGTATAGCCTTCTAAAAAGGCTTTCATTAATTACAAAGAAACGAATAAACCTTTTTAAACATTCTTGTACACGTCAATCTCCTAAAAGCTGTGTACAGATTTATTGAATCTCATTTTCTATAACCCCAGGGCGGTGGGGTTCAGGGGGTATAGGGGGTACAAATTTCCTCGTTAGCGCAGGTGTTGGCGCCAGGTGGCCAGAGTTTTTACTTTTGCACGTAATTGAACTATTTGCAAGTTTTCTATTGATTCTCCAGCTTTTCATACGAAAATGTTATGAATTCAGAGAAAATACCGAGCTTTATCGAAAGCAGTAAGCCTTACTATCAATAAAACCACCATCGTTATTACTATGAAGATGGAAATACACACTTATAAAATATACCGTAAATTACCATTACTACATACAATTACAATTAATTGAACTTGGAGCACCACTTTGACGTTTAATAGTTATGATAACTACATTACATTAAATAACAGCCATATTATGTAATATATTCTTAGTTTTTTAGGTATATGTATATACATTAAGCATGTGTGATATATCTGTAGACTTGCGGGCAAATGGTTGGCGTCACTTTAGACGCAACCCAGCTGCTCGATGAGAAAGAACATTACTCCATACTGAAATAACTCATGTGATTCTTGTCATAGAAATTATTCTGAAAATGAATTTCATACCTTTAATATATCCCTCTAGATAGGGCACTACGTGTGATAAATTTCTTGGCAAACAAATTATATATAAATGAATTGCTGTTAATTTTTCTCGCTAAAACTCGAGAACTGTTGGACCGGTTTGGCTAATTGTGATATTGAAATATGTGTTGAAGTGGATTATAAACGATGGGAAATAGAAATAGTAAGTAAAGGAAATAATAAAAACGGTGATTGAGTTTAAGTGTCTTTTAGAAAAAAAAATCTCATGGGGTTGTCATATATTTATAGATATAAATTGCTTTCAGAAATTTGTGTTTCATAACTGTAGTATGATCGATCTCTTTGGTCTGTTTTAAAAATATTGTGATATTTACGAAAGACCTTCTGACTTCATATTAACATTCTGTGTGATTCTTATTATAAATATAAAATTATAATTTTACGTTTTTAAAGATGAGCTAATTCATAAATTTATTAGGTAAGTGAATGTAAATGATTGATCCATATAATTACGTTATTATCTTTATGTAGACACAAATTTAAATAATGTTACGAAGACAGGTTGACTGCAATGTTTCTAGATTTTTCCACTAATTAGAGAACTTTTCAGCAGGCTGTAATATGATTTGTGAGCGTTTCAGGAGAGGGTCAATCACATATTAGAAAATTGTAATTTCCATAATGTTACCCTAGTTTTCAGGAAGCTGAAACCTTTTTTCAGTCGGTTTCAGAACATGTGTAGTAGAGTGGTGCAGTTTTCAGGAGACCCGTTTTCAGGCGTTTTCAGGCCTAGGTATACCCCTTTGATGAAGGAATATTCTAGACCAAACTTTCTAGGTTTGAGACAAGGACGAAATGATACGAGAGAGAGAGAGAAGATCAGAACTTTCTCGAAACTAGACTGAGCACTCTAGAACGCCGTACGACAAGGACGGAGCAACGTGCGAAAGAGACAAAGAGTGCGGACGTTCTAGAATTGTGCAATCGCTACTCAGTAGCAAGCCCGCCTAGAGAATTCTCGAATATTGTTTAGAATTATTCCCAGGGATATATAAGCGAGCCGAAACGCGACTAGTCACCTTTAGTTTTGAATGCGATAACAAGAGCGAAACACCGAAGCAATAGTGCGAATAAAGTGATTACAAGTGATAAAGTACTGTGTGAAGTGTGCATAAGTGAAGTAATAAGTGATTGTTTTTGTGTGTTATTAGTGCATCTCTGCAATTAATTAGTGCCCATAAATTCCTCATTGAATTTTCAAGAAATAAACCTTTGAAGAAATCTACGGCATTTTATATCCGATCCCCTAGCTCGTAACAATATATATCACATTCCATATTGTGTATAATAGGAATATACAACCTTTACGTGATTCTGTCGTATACAGTATTTGAATTAATCTGTTTCCTTTATATTTGATAATTAAATGAGATAACCATAATAGAAATCATTACTGTGGCTTGGACAATAATTCCATACAATGTAGCATGTTGTAGTAATATAATATATTGGTGATAACGCAGATTACGTAACTGTCAAAGGGTTTGAGTTTGGCTTCGAGTTTCAGCATAACAATTGTTATGGGTTAGTAGACATTACAGGCTTTATCGCCTTGTTAAGATACTCACCAAATATTTTTATAGTTAGTAATAAATAAATATTTACGCATAGCAAAGTAGATTGATGCTTTTCTTAATGTTATTGACAAATAAAACTACAGTAGATATTTTGTACGCGCACAGTACAATCGTCCTAATCAAATAAATTCATTTTTCCGTCATATACCAACTGGAAAACTATTTTCATGTATAAGTTTTTGTATTTATTTTATTAATAATACTACTCCCCTGCCATCGTGTCCAGGGACGTTTTCTTTCTCACATTTTTTTCCAAAAAAAAAAAACAAGATACATTTCATACATGTATTAGGTTGGCAAAGCAGGAATGTTTGAATGAAAAAGTATATATGTAATTGAAAGCGTATTAAACAGCTGTGTTTACGCGAGTTATAAATGTACGCCACGTGCGCACCTGCGACGCGCATCTGTGTACACTAACCGACACCGCATAAAGAGGTTATGTGTTTGTAGAACAAATTACCTAAAATTTCTTGAAATTGGCACAGATATGAGAAACTTTAACTACAGATGTTACAAGTAATTATTAGTTTTATAAGGATACTCAAATCTCGCTCTAACAATATAGCATACTATAAAATAATGTGTTTGGTGTATTTAAGTATTTAAGAGGTAATACTCTTTGGGTTGAACCTTGTTTCCTCACTATACGACCCAGATTTCATCCGCACCACCTAAGCAGCTGAGTTATGGAATCGGCTCCAGTAGATATCTTCCCAACTTATAGAGATACTTCAAAGTATTTAAAAAAGAGTTTACTCCTCAAAGACCGGCAACGCACCCATCTTAAATAATTAAATTAAGATTCTATTGCGATGAAGGATTGTTATTGAATAAATAATAGAACATGTGTGTGAATTCTTTTATTATTTATCCTGCCTACTAACTAAAAAAATGTAATTTTATTATTTCAGATGGAAGCCAAAGTAAAAGAAGAGGTACCAGATAAGGACTACCAGCCTACGACCACTGAGAGGCGAAAATGTAAGTTAAATATATTTTCAATGGGACTATTAAATCCATATGGTGTTACTTAGAAATACAAGGCAACCAGGGTTACTTTAGACATCAGGATGAAGATGGCACGTTCAACAGCTATATTATTAAAGATTAAGAAAAAACTTTTTAAACGGATTGAAGCTATGTATTATTATAATAAACTTATAATTATTTACATAATTTGGTCACCGTGACTACGCACGCTGGAAAGCACGCGAACGTCGGAAAAAAATAAATTTAAAATTATGTAAATAATAATAATTATAAGTTTATAATAATAATACATAGCTTCAATCCGTTTAAAAAGTGTTTTCTTAATGTGTATAAGCTATGTTAACAAAAGACAATACTAAGTTTATTAAAGACTCAGGAGTTGGGGCTACAATATCGACTATTATTCGTTTGATAGTAAATATTAAGAAAATTGACACATAATTTGTTTGCATGGATTGGTTACAGTATTAATTATAGAAATAGATGGGCAATAATACTTGAATGTACTGAAAAAAAATCAATGGCGGTACAACCTTTTTAGGTCTGGGCCTCAGATTTCTGTATCTGTTTCATGATCATTTGCTAATCGAAAAGGCAAGTAGGTGATCAGCCTTCTGTGCCTGACGGACGCCGTCGACTTTTTGGGTCTAAGGCAAGCCGGTTTCCTCACGATGTTTTCCTTCACTGTTCGAGCGAATGTAGAAAAAAATTCCATTGGCACGCAGATGGGGATCGAACCTACGACCTCATGGATAAAAGTCGTACGCTGACGCTCCAAGGCCAACACTCATACGTGCGGAATATACTTTTATACTAAAGGATCGAACCTACGACCTCATGGATGAAAGCCGTACGCTGACGCCACAAGGCCAACACTCATACGTGCTGAATATACTTTTATACTAAAGGATCGAACCTACGACCTCATGGATGAAAGCCGTACGCTGACGCCACAAGGCCAACACTCATACGTGCGGAATATACTTTTATACTAAAGGATCGAACCTACGACCTCATGGATGAATGCCGTACGCTGACCCCACAAGGCCAACACTCATACGTGCGGAATATACTTTTATACTAAAGGATCGAACCTACGACCTCATGGATGAAAGCCGTATGCTGACCCCACAAGGCCAACACTCATACGTGCGGAATATACTTTTATACTAAAGGATCGAACCTACGACCTCATGGATAAAAGTCGTACGCTGACGCCCCAAGGCCAACACTCATACGTGCGGAATATACTTTTATACTAAAGGATCGAACCTACGACCTCATGGATGAAAGCCGTACGCTGACGCCACAAGGCCAACACTCCTACGTGCGGAATATACTTTTATACTAAAGGATCGAACCTACGACCTCATGGATGAATGCCGTACGCTGACCCCACAAGGCCAACACTCATACGTGCTGAATATACTTTTATACTAAAGGATCGAACCTACGACCTCATGGATAAAAGTCGTACGCTGACGCCCCAAGGCCAACACTCATACGTGCGGAATATACTTTTATACTAAAGGATCGAACCTACGACCTCATGGATGAAAGCCGTACGCTGACGCCACAAGGCCAACACTCATACGTGCGGAATATACTTTTATACTAAAGGATCGAACCTACGACCTCATGGATGAATGCCGTACGCTGACCCCACAAGGCCAACACTCATACGTGCTGAATATACTTTTATATGTTAGTATAAAAGTATACTTTCATATAGAATATACTTTCATTATCTACATATGTTTGTCATAATTGCTTTATTTTGTTCCATTCGCTATGCCTAAGTAATTGTATATCTTACCTTTTTTTTCTTTCCTCACAGTGGTTGCCTGTAAGAGATCGCTCAAATGCGAAAAGCGAGGGCTTCCAGTGTCCTTCTTTTATTTAATATACTGTATTTCGTGCAACGAAGTCAATAAATTAATAATGTGATGAAGTTTACCTAAAATTAATTAATATTATATAACCGAAAATTATACTAACGTATTTTAAATTAAATGAATTTCGAGAAGCGTATACGAGAAAGCGTAGATGGAAAGGCTGGTAGATGTTATTATCTATGTTTTTAAATAAGTCTTTACAAATTGATAAGTGTTTATTAACATTAAACATATTCTAACTTATGTGTAGGAGCATAGACTAAGGATTTAGGCAAAACATCTTTAACGGATAACTTATTTTAGTGGGTAGGCTTGGTGTGAGGTTTTAAAAGCCCAATCATAATTTCCAATGCCGATCTAGATTTCAAGATATATCCTAAATAGAATAATGTATTAGCTGTTGGGTGGGTAGCTAGGCTCTGTGGGAACAGACACAACTGCGCCCGATAATAATCTAACTGCGATGGTGCGAGGCACGGACTGGAAATACAATGAGATACAAATCTGGAAAAGACGCTATCTATTAAAATTACATTTTCTAATTCTTGTAAAATATTTTTAATGAATCATTTGATTTTTTTAACTCATATTATAATTTTACAAAATGAAAAAAGGAAAATGGTTATTTTTGTGGAAATTTGTGTTAACACCCATATTATTTACTCATTGTTATGTAATGATTAACGTAGAAATATTTTTATATAAAGTTATATATATATATGTTAATATCTGGACACACGAAATTGTGATGACGGCGGGGGAAATATATAATATATAATATATAATTGGATAGCCAAATAATGCAAAATTATGGAATACCTTGGAGGATAATTTTATATTTTGTCTTGTGTGCATGTTTGTTTTTCTATGGAACAAAATAAAGCTATGTTATTTTACTTTTAAATATTACAGTATTGCTTTCAATATTAAAACAAAATCAACGAAAATGTCATTCTAAAATAAAATATTACCTGGTTGGAATGGATTGTTTTCATATCTAGGCACTTAAGTACTGTTTCCGTGTAAATAAACCATTTGTACAAAGAGCAGGGTTTGATAAAATGTTCAAATTGTGAGCATTTCATTTATTCGATGTTGTTCGTTCAATAATTCATGCTTTTAGAACGTTTTCTTCCTATAACTTTATAGATTCTGGATATATATTATTTGTTTGCAAATAAATCTGTTCCTTTAAAACGTAGCTATATATTGTTACGAGCTAGGGGAACGGATAGAAAATGCCGTAGATTTATTCAAGGGTTTATTTCTTGGTAAATCAATGAGGAATTTATGGGCACACATATCGCAGAAATGCACTAATTACACACACAAAAACAATCACTTATTACTTCACTTATGCACACTTCACACAGTACTTTATCACTTATAATCACTTTATTCGCACTTTATCGCTTCGGTGTTTCTCTCTTGTTATCGCATTCAAAACTAAAGGTGACTAGTCGCGTTTCGGCTCGCTTATATATCCCTGGGAATAATTCTAAACAATACTCGAGAACTCTCTAGGCAGGCTTGCTACTGAGTAGCGATTGCACAATTCTAGAACGTCCGCACTCTTTGTCTCTTTCGCACGTTGCTCCGTCCTTGTCGTACGGCGTTCTAGAGTGCTCAGTCTAGTTTCGAGAAAGTTCTGATCTTCTCTCTCTCTCGTATCATTTCGTCCTTGTCTCACACCTAGAAAGTTTGGTCTAGAAAATTCCTTCTTCAAAGGGGTATACCTAGGCCTAAAAACGCCTGAAAACGGGTGTCCTGAAAACTGCACCACTCTACTACACATGTTCTGAAAAAAACTGAAAAACAGGTTTCAGCTTCCTGAAAACTAGGGTAACATTATGGAAATTACAATTTTCTAATATGTGATTGACCCTCTCCTGAAGCGGTCAGAAATCATATTACAGCCTGCTGAAAAGTTCTCTAATTGGTGGAAAAATCTAGAAACATTGTAGTCGACCCGTCTTCGTAACACAATGTAGTACTATATTCGTAGTCAGTCCGAGATATAGGGCCCACTGAAAATCAGTGTTGGTGGTAATAGCAACTTAGGGTCGAGTGGTGATCATTTTGGGTTTAGGCATTTCTTTTATTTCTTTGTATTATCGAGTAACAATTCATTTCCTTCTTTTTTAACATTAACATTAATTTAACATTAAATTAAATTAAAATTACTTTATTTGATTCAAAAAAACATTATTTTGTACTTACATTCTAAAGGTTGTAAACATACAATAGGCAACGAAACGTCGAGATACAATATTCATTTTGGTTAACCTTAAACATAATATACTTCTATGAGCACTAGATATATATTAGAAAGGTTAGGTTAGATGATGCGCCTGATTGGGCACATCGGAAGTTATGGTCTCAGCAGCACTCTTGACGTGGATACGGCTTAAGGGAAACTGTTACCTTTACAGCCCGTCCATGATAAACAGATGAGGCTGTTGGGTTAAGCCTCCAAACTTCCTGTGTTACTTTAACAAGTTGGCCCAGGGGTATGTAAATTGATTTCCCAAAAATTAAAATTAAAAAAAGGGTTTTATTCGATTTTTTTATAAGTAGCTGACCTAATTATCAAGCTGTAACGATAGGCGACGTTATATCAGGAATCGCCTGAAAAAATATTACCAACCATTACATTCTTTAGCACTGACTGAAATATTCCTTTTCTAAGATGTGCAGTGTTGGCTTAGTGGCTTCAGCGTGCGACTCTCATCCCTGTCATAGGTTCGATACCCGGCTTTGCACCATGGACTTTCTTTCTTTGTGCGTATTTAACATTCGCTCGAACGGTGAAGGAAAACATCGTGAGGAAACTTTCCTTAGACCCAGAAAGTCAACCACGTGCGTCAGGCACAGAAGGCTGCCCACTTAATTGCCGATTCCATTAACAAATGATCATGAAACAAATAGAAATCTGAGGCCCACACCTAAAAAGGTTGTAGCTCCATTGATTTTTTTCCATTTAAATAAAGATTTGGTTATGACAAAGTAAGTGATTTTGTACTGTACACATCTGAAACAGACGCGCAAAAATGTACCGTAAATAAATTATTGTACCCGCCTGTCACACACAGATTATAATTTATTAAATGTTGCTCTTTGACCGCGCACTTAAGATACGGTGTAGTTTACTTAAACGAGAAAATGCTAAGAATTATTTCTAGTTGATGTAACATTTAGGATAAGTATTTCAGAATTGTTTTACGCAAATCCAAGACAAATATAATATTTTTATATTCGTCATAATAATTCAAAGTCAAAGTCAAAAATCATGTATTCATATAGGTAACACAGTGTACACTTATGAAGTAAAAAAAAGAAATATACATTTACTGCCAGTTCTCAAATCAAGGGCGTAAAACGAAAGAGAAGAACTGGCAATAAACTCTCCGCCACTCTTTTTTCTGTGTTACACAGCGTTTGTAAGGAGCTGCAACCATTACACCAAGTTCCACATGACATCTTAAGTAATAAATAATAATAAAATAAATTAAAAACAAAGATTTGTCTCAGATTTTCAAAGATCCCTTAGGATGGAGGCATGGTTATTAAAAATATTTTCTATATAACATAATAAATAAAAAAATACTCCCTAAGGCAGTATACCTTTAATTCGTTGAATGAGAAACCACTAGCTCTAAGGTCATCAGTACTATTCTGGGCCCCAAACAAAAAACGAAAAGACAAATATTTTCTGTCTTAGGTTGTTATCGGTAAAAAACAAAACTTTCCCTAGCATAGGCATGTCTGGCACAGAAATATATATCTAGTATTGTCTTTTGTTAACATAGCTTTTATAAATTTAAAGAAAACACTTTTTAATTTGTTTATAATTATTTTGTTTGTTTTATTTTTGCCTTTTATACTTAAACTTATATACTAGATACTTTTGACATTCAACACCTTTTGACTTCAGTCACCGTGACCACGCACGCTGTAAAGCACGCGAAACGTCGGATTTTTTTTTAAACATTATGTAAAGTAATTATAAGTTTGTAATAATACATAGCTTTAATCCAGAAATATATATAATCTGTGTAAATCAAATATTCTGATAATTACAATTCTTAGAATGACACATGACAAGCGAAAGGTATAATCATAGCTCGTTGATAATCGATGAGGGGTTTCGAAGAGCAAACACCATGAATTATCCAGCGTGGGAAAGCGTGCCTGCTTTAGAGGCCTTCGCACACGGTCGTGCCGCGAACACTGTCTGAGGGATTTGTTTAGAGCCTACTGACTTAGGTTATAAAAGATTCACCAGCCTGGAATAATTGATCCGTAAGATATAAACATGATATAACAGAGCTTATTTTTGACGTTCTGTATCAATTATATGGATATGATAAATGTTCGATAATATTTCTCGGAATTAATTACTTATTTTTTCGGAATCATCATTTGTGATTTGGTCTGTACTAGAGAATATAAATTAAGACAGATAAACTCCTCCAGTCCTACTCACAGTCGTCAATAAAAATTATCTCTGATGGTAGATTAATTATAAAAATGTGTGCGTGTACTAGTGTAGACACATATGAAGTGAAACTTCTTTATGACCATATTTTTCGAAAAAGCATCTACTATATGCAAGTGTACAGAAATTGGTTAAATAAAGTTAAACAAAAGGCTTTTATAATCATAGACATGAATACAAATAATACAGTTATTTCATTTTACTACTAAGATTATTACAGAATTTGATTAATTGTAATAGAATTATTACTATCATTGTAAGCGTTATTATATATTTTTGTTATTAATGGCTTCGAATCAACCGTGGTAGGGACAATAAAAACATGGCGCGTAACGGAAAAATGAGACGGTATTTTTTTCCAACGCCGATAAATAAGTTTCACTTCAATAATTGTATATTATATGAATGGTGGAACTGAGCTGCAAAATGTGCTTGGTTATTTAACCAATACTAACAGTACTTTTTTTTAAATTTTAATTATGTATTAGTCATACATGGCAAGATTATTCTAGAAGTCGGCTTACTAACTTTATTTAAATCTTTATTAAATAAGTTATCTATGACTTCAATTAAAGACTTATAAAGCTGATGTTTTAAATCTGCTACAGAATATAACGTTTATTTGCTACGCTGACGAAGTTCTACGGACCGCTACGTTATTACGTAGCCCTATGAAGTTCTCATTACACCTATTTCCAACTACGGGACAGTAACATACATTTCACGTGCAAAGGGTCTACTATCATTAATATTGTCATATGTCACAATATTTAATATATTCATAGTAATTAATGTTTCGAAACCAAAAGGTACTAATGATTTATAAACGAACTATGGGCCTCAAATATATATTGAACGTTTTTTCCTTATCACTAATAAATTTACTTGATTCCGCTTGTATCAGATATTATTAAAAAAACAATAACGTAAAACGTAAATCTATGTATATTTAATATCCTCCTTGGAAATACATAAATGAAGTCCTAATAGCGATATTTTTCATATCCATAATCGACAGTTCGTATAAGTAGTGAGCATTAAGTGTGAATAGTTAAACACGTCGCTCATACAAATTATAGTACTTATGCCTCATGCCCTACAATTTTACTTTGCATATTTCATTGTTAACCCTTCAATTTCTTGTTATTTTTTGTGAAGAAAACAAATGTGTTTAAGACACAATACGTACAAGAAAAAGTACTATTGGCAAAGCAATTTTAATTACTTTTGTTTAAGAATACTTTCATAACTATATTTCTAGCTTTAGGGCACTATTTACACAGATTCAAACTAAAGTCCTGCGTTCAACTGTGACGAAATAACCCGTTATTGACGCTCGCCTTTCGAAAGAGCCAGATGTAATGTGGAGCTCGATACTGGCATCAGGGATCTGACGTGTTTCTGGAGCACAGATCGCAGCTGGAAAAGTTATGTCTGATTTATCAAATATAAATCTCTTATGTAAAAATACTATATTTCTATGTATGAAGATTAATTAAAATACAATTTGATAGTTTTTTTTAATTAAAAATATATCGCTTTTATATAAGTATGCGACATGCGATGCAAAATCAAAATGTCGTAAACAGTTAAGCATTGTTTTGACAGAATGATGAGTGAGCTCTCAATGTGGAGTGCCCCTCTTACATGACTTATAGCGGCCGAATAACCCATAGATTATACAGGCCCATAGTTTATGGTATAGACAACTTCTTTAAGTATTATCCGGTACCACTGGATTGTACCGGTATCATTGTACGAATGTCGATTAGTGTGACAGGTCGTATTTCGATCAAAAGGCAGTTCGAATTCAGCAGGCTAGGCTAGTATAGTCAAAGTAAATATTTAGTATAGTCTTTATGATTATAGTATATAGATACTTTGTCTTTGCGTTTAGATAAGCGTTCTTAATTATAACATGTTTTTTTTTAAGATGTTAAAGGTTATATACCGTCAAAGGTATGCCATAACATGTGATTTAGGAGAGTATAACCAGAGTCTCTGTTATCATTACAAAATATTTTCGTAGTAATTGCGGGATGAAAGCTGCCCGAGGTGTCTGCCACGCGCAGCCAACTCGATAACGAGTAGTGATGTGCTTTGATCTTATCGACATTTAATGCAACCTTTAAATGTTATCGGTATTCCAGCAATTTATAGTCATTTTATCGGCTAAATCTTTTAAAATAAGTCTCTATTTTTTTATGAATCAGAACGCCAGAGATATTCACATCTTTAAGCTTTGCATATATGTTGTACTCTATAAAAGCAAAGACTTATGTTTAAACACCAAACTAAAAAAATAGATTGTTGTGTACTAACAATATAATTATCACAGCTTATTCCTCTAAACGACTTCTAAATCCTTAGTTGTACACAACTATACAAACTAAGTAGGAGAGCAAATTTCGCCATACTCTATCATAGTTCCACAACTGAGCGTAGCGTTCCGCGTACTACCACTATGAAGAACCAGCTGCCCACTTAATTATTTTCAAACCAATTCGACTTACGGCCCTTAAGAAAGGAGCGTACTAATTCTTAAAAGGCAGGCAGCGCGCGTGCTAGTCTTCTGGCAGTGCGAGTGTCCATGGGTGGCGGTATGAGGTACGTAGGTAGGTACGAGGATACAAGAATATTATAAACGCCGTGACTCTTAAAACAGAGTTAATTTTATTGATTTAAAACGAGTTTAATGACGTTTAGCATATTTAACTTAAAAGCTAAAGCAAACCCGTAAGAATATAAAATTTTTATATTTTTCATTATATGTTTTATACAGTAATTTAAAAGCGTCTCGCTGTAGAACCGTAAAGTCCACATCGATATTTTACACTATCGCACACCTCTAGTGGCAGAGGGCATGTCGGCCGCACGCGCGCCGCACTTGGCACACCACTAGCTCTACTAAACTTTTATTTATTCTGTCATCAGCAGGCTACTCGGCTTTTTCCATCAGAAACTGAAATTTGGTTCAGTTATAACTTGTTTGTGATTGATCCTAAATTGCTTTCAGACTTTCAAAGGGATTATCAATTGTATTAACTGTTAGCTTAGTTAAAACTTGAATGTTACATGAACTGCGTTATAATAATAACTTCACGTTAAATTATAATTCAAATCATTTAATGAGACAACTATGTTTTAAACCAGTTAAAACTTTACTAAAAAATGACATTACAAGAAATGACCGAGTCAATACGTACGCTTCAAATACGCGTACAATAATCTGTAAATAATCTAGACCCGAAAAAGATTACGAAAAATGACAATCTTTTCTTTTTTGAACTTGTTTTTATAAGAGATCCAAAACAACACCACTAGATAATAAATAATTATATTCTATTGTTAATGAAATCTTATAGCATTAGTATCAATCTAGGCTTCGACGTGCGATAAATGATGTTTGGTTATGCGTCGGCATGCCGCGTCACATTGTGTGTTCTAAGCTTATACGCCTGCTTCATGCTTAACAAGGTGAAGCACAGAAAACCGGCGTGAAGTGATGCAATAGGTTCATCTTATTGTACTCGCGTTTCGTGCGGTGAGTGAGACTCCCGGAGCCCATCAATTCCCCCCTCCCCCAGAATATGAAGATGCAGTTTAAACAGAGATTACCCCAGGGGGGTACCACACGTTTCCGCTGTGGAGAATCCCCCTCTGAGCGTCCATCATCGGAACAATCAGTATTCGGTGGTGGATGCACAGGCTGCCCTTCGTATTCTGGGGTGGGCAAAAACTGCTCAAAAAACTATAAGTTTCGATCTCGGGGCAAACGGAAGAATTTACCGAAGGCATCCCCTTCCACGCTCTCAGTGGACTTTACCAATGTTAGGGGGCTCAACTCTAATCTTAACGCGGTTCACTTTCACCTCGAAACTGCGAAGCCGGCCTTATTCTTCCTTACTGAGACTCAGATATCCTTCCCGGCTGATACTTCCTACCTCTCCTACCCGGGGTACAAATTGGAACATTCATTTGTGCCGCGGGCGGGAGTTTGCGTGTACGTCAGAGAGGATATCTGTTCTCGTCGCCTCGGGTCGCTTGAAGGAAGGGACCTATCTAGCCTCTGGCTGCGCGTAGACTGCGATGACCATCCGCGATTCTACGCATGCCTGTATAGGTCCCATAGCGGAAATACCGAAACTGAGCGACTCATTGAGCACATCCAAATGGCTACAGATTCCCTGCTCGAAGGGGTTCCTACCGCTGAAATCGTGATACTTGGCGATTTTAACGCTCACCATGCCGATTGGCTCGGTTCGGAAACCACCGATCACGCGGGAAGATCCTTTCACGACTTTGCTTTAGCTTACGACCTGTCACAAATGGTCCCTGCGATTACGCGAATACCAGATGTGGATGGTCATAAACCCTCTTTGTTGGACCTTCTGCTGACCTCACATCCGGAGACCTATCAAGTCTCTGTTGACCCGCCATTGGGTTCATCGGATCATTGTGTGGTCCGGAGTACTGTGCCTACTACGCGCCCTCCTCGGCCCCGTTTTTCGGGTTGTCGTCGTATTTGGCACTATCGGTCAGCAGATTGGGATGGGATGCGGTCTTTCTTTGCGTCCTACCCTTGGGGGCCTATGTGCTTTTCGTCGGAAGCTCCAGATTCCGTCGCTGCCTCTGTCGCCGAAGTGGTTCTGCAGGGCATGGAACTTTTTATTCCATTCTCTGCGGTGCCGATCGGTGGCAGGTCACAGCCCTGGTTTAAGCGTTCTTGCAAGGCGGCATCGCGTCGAAAGCGAGAATGCTTTAATGCATGGGCGGAAGCGGCGATATCTCGTGATGCCAATACCAGCGAACATAAAAAAGCATATAACTCAGCCTCCAGGTCCTTCAAACGGGAAATCGCTAAGGCAAAGTCAGAGCACATCGCCAGATTTGGCGAGAGATTGGCCCAACTCCCTTCTGGGACCCGAGCCTTCTGGTCTCTCGCCAAAGCTGTACAAGGGAATTTTTGTCAGCCATCGATACCACCGCTGCACAGAGAGGATGACTCGCTCGCCCACACTGCGAAGGAGAAGGCCGACCTCTTGGGCTGTCTCTTTGCGTCCAACTCGACTTTGGATGACCGGGGGAGATCACCACCGGCGATTTCGCGGTGTGATAACTCAATGCCGGAAATCACATTCCAGCAACGTGCTGTTCGCAGAGCACTATCTTCCTTGGACATTCATAAGTCGAGCGGGCCGGATGGTATCCCTCCAATTGTGCTGCGTACATGTGCTCCTGAGTTGGCTCCGGTCCTGACGCGCCTTTTCCGGTACCTGTACTCGCTCGGCACTGTCCCGAAGTGCTGGAAGACCGCTTCGATACATCCGATCCCTAAAAAAGGCGATCGCACTGATCCATCCAACTATCGCCCAATCGCAATAACCTCCTTGTTCTCCAAAATAATGGAATCCATTATTAATGGCCAGCTCTTGAGTTATCTAGAGGGCCACCAGCTGATTAGCGACTATCAGTACGGCTTTCGTCGTGGTCGTTCAGCTGGTGACCTTCTAGTATACCTTACTCATAGATGGGCAGAGGCAATTGAGTCCAAGGGGGAGGCACTAGCGGTTAGTTTGGACATAGCGAAAGCCTTCGATCGGGTGTGGCACAAAGCACTGCTCTCGAAGCTACCAGCCTACGGGCTTCCTGAGAAATTATGCGACTGGATCTCCAGCTTTCTAGCCGATCGGAGCATCAAGGTCGTCGTCGACGGAGCATGTTCCGACCTTAAACCCGTGAATGCTGGGGTCCCACAAGGCTGTGTTCTGTCCCCGACCCTGTTTCTTCTGCATATCAATGACATGTTGCAACTTAGCAACATTCATTGCTATGCGGACGACAGCACTGGGGATACTCTTTACACTGGCCGGGCAGGTATTTCTCGGGCAGTTGTCGATGAGTACCGGAACAAACTTGTGTCTGAAGTCGAAACTCTTTTACGTGGAGTCTCGGACTGGGGTAGACTAAACCTAGTCCAATTTAACCCCAAGAAGACACAAGTTTGCGCGTTTTCCGCGAAAAAAATACCCTTTGTCGCTACTCCTCTTTTCGAAAACACTCTTCTTGAAGCCACAGCCAGCATCGGAATACTTGGCGTTGACATATCGAACGACGTTCAGTTTCGCGGTCATTTGGAGGGAAAGGCTAAATTAGCCTCCAAAAAGCTTGGTGTGCTCAGCAAGGCGAGACGGTACTTCACTCCGGGCCACCGCTTGCAACTCTATAAAGCGCAAATACGGCCCCACATGGAATACTGTTCTCACCTCTGGGCGGGGGCTCCCCAGTACCAGCTCCTTCCACTTGACCGTATCCAACGAAGAGCGGTTCGAATCGTCGATGACCAATCCCTCTCCGAGCGGCTCGATCCTTTGGCGTTGCGTAGAGATGTGGGGTCACTCTGCATCTTCTACCGCATTTACCATGGAGAGTGTTCAGAGGAGTTGTTCGGATTAATACCTGCAGCTGAGTTTCAGCATCGGACGTCGAGGCAAAATACAAAATTCCACCCGTATCACCTCGACGTCCGACGTTCCACGACTGAGCGTTTCTCAAGGCAATTTTTGCCGCGCACCACCGCTATGTGGAACCAGCTGCCCACTGAAGTATTTCCGAACCAATTCGACTTAGGGTCCTTCAAGAAAAGAGCGTACAAATTCTTAAAAGGCCGGCAACGCACTCGCGAGCCCTCTGGCATTGAGAGTGTCCATGGGCGGCGGTATCACTTAACATCAGGTGAGCCTCCTGCCCGTTTGCCCCCTATTTTATAAAAAAAAAAAAAAAAAAAAAAAAAAAAGCTTGCTTCTAAAAAAATATATAAATTTTACTAACTCCTATACAGACAGGGTTTATTGTAATCTATAGATAGTTTGATGTTCTAAAGGAAAGGCATTTACAAATAATATTTCTGAATATCATAATTAAAGAAAATACGTCACAAAAATCCTATTCCTCAAACAAAAGTAGAAATTTGCAAATATTCTTGTCTTTACAGCTACAGCGTCCGGTAAGGATCGATCTCCTGACCAGGAGGAGACCAGATCATCTCCCACTCCTGGACCTCCTAGTCCGCAGGTCAATGGAACAACTGGTTAGTTATACAATAAAATATATATACTTTAATTATAAACTTTTCGCTGTGTGATTTGAACTTAAAACTATAGCTAGTAATTTCCGAAAGGAATTTTAAAATAATAATTCAAATTTAACATTATATTAAGTTACGTTTTTCTAGCTGCGCTCTCATCCACCGAGTCCCTTTCACCACCACTCCCTGAAGGATCAAAATCTGCTCCAGCGTTGCAACGCCTCCGCAAGTTTTTATCTGCCCTACACCAATTTGCAAATGACGTGAGTGCCGATACCGGAGAAAGAGTGCGACAGTTGATATTTAATCTTGTTGTAAGTACCTATAATAAATATTCACACAAAAATATAATATTCACCTTTATTTCCTGTCAATAGGTCAGCTTCTAGGAAATGGGAGAGTTTTGAACTTGAATTCAAATTCTTCTTAGTAGGCAATGTATCGGGTCACACATTCTGAACTATCAAAAGCTTAAGTATTCGAAACGTTACATAAACTCTAAGGTCAAACTAATAAAGAAAATTAGTATTAACAATTGCTAATGCGGGTCTAATGACGTATCTCGTAATTTTTCCCTAACAAAATAAAAGGTTGCAAATACCAACAAGCACTTCTGGTGAATCCTGGGTACTTCAAAATTCATTAATAATTCCAAAGATTATCAAAATTTGAACTTTCGGACTTCAGGTCCATTACGACAAAACAAATGTTTGGTTTAAATATAAAAAGACACATCTCCAGTTTTTTGTGTTCTTTTGTTGTTACCGTAACGTGTTACATTTGTTACATGCTAGGCTGGAGTGATGAACATAGAAGAGTTCCAAGCAGGTGTCCAAGAGTGCACCAATTATCCTCTTCGAGCTTCTGTACCCGGTTTTCTGAGGGCTTTATTGCCATTAGCGCAAAGAGATTTACACGCGAAAGCTAGAAGAATGAAACAGGTATATAAACATTTTGGTACCTTGTAAAGTACTTTGACGTTTATTAATTTTAGTACGTAGACCTTTAATCAAGGTTTTATAGAGGGCTAACAGCTGTACAACTGTTATCAATATTGCAATATTTTTTTAATCAAGATGTATTTTAGGTACTTTTAAAATAAAATAAATTTCTGGCCCCAGATTTCTGTATGTGTTTCATGATCGTTTCTCAATCTAATAGGCTGTATCTAGTAGATGATCAGAATTCGGTGCCTCACACACGCCATGGACTTCGTGAGTCTAAGGCAAGCCAGTTTCCTTACGATGTTTTTCTTCACCGTTCGAGCAAAGTTAAATGCGTACAAAGAAATAAAGTCCATTGGGAATCAAACCTACGACCTCAGGGATGAGAGTAGCACGCTGCAGCCACTAGGCTAACACTGCTCTTTTTAGGGGGTTTTAGTCAATGAATTTATAATGATATATTTTATAAAATATAATACTAAATTTTGGTACTCTCGGCCCACACCCTCTGTCTTCTTTGCCGATTAGTAGGTATTTCTGTGATACAAATTTAATGACGTCGAATAAGTGATACCTGTATCTTATATTCCATAATAAACATTTTAAAGAAATAAAGTATATAAACTTGAGACCACGATTGACAAAATGTACTCGAAACGCAAATTCATGATATTACATAACTAGAGTGTGAGTTATCTTAATTACAATTAAGAAACAAGAACAAATTTTCTATATCGATATTAAGCCTGTCACACGATGTCGAAGAACGTTCTGTGTTTCAGACCTAATCATGAGCTTTAAGCTTCAAAATCGACATGAACTATTTGTTCGTTAAATTTAGTAAATTAAACTCAACAAAACTCTTCAGAAATTATTGGAGTATAATTTTATTTCTTGAAACGTTCGTGAGGTTTAAACATAATACACTTTTAGACACCACTGCAATACATAAGATCACATGAGAATCTAATCTTGGAGGCGGCTGGTGAAGGGGATATCTTCGCGCAACAGGGCTCCGCTGAACCGGGGGCGAAGCGGCGCGCTAGTGACCCGTAAGTACTTTAAAATTATAAGTCAAAAATCATTTATTCATATAGGTACCACAATGTACACTTATGAACGTCAAATAAGAAATATATATTAAAAAGGTTTTAATTCTCTTTAATAAATTTTGAACTCAGAATAAGGATTACCTTTTACTATGTATAAATATTAACTAAGTTGTTTGGTACATACACGCATTGCATTCACAGAAATAAGTGTGTTATAAGTATATGTTATTAACATACATACTTGTGTAAAGTACGTGAATGAACATTTGGGTCAAAATATAGGGTGTTACAATTTGGAATAGTTATTACCGGGTAAAGAGTTGGGTGTACCAACGATAAATAACTTAATTCTAAACCAGTGTTTCTCAACGTGGTGCCCACGCCCCACAGGGGGGTGATTTGATTCTTAAACGGGGCTTTTCGACATTTCTTTTAAATTATTTGGAACTTTAATTACAGTTTTTTTATAAAATAGGGGACAAACGAGCAGGAGGCTCACCTGATGTTAAATGATACCGCCGCCCATGGACACTCTCAATGCCAGAGGGCTCGCGAGTGCGTATTAAAGGATTGGTACGCTCTTTTCTTGAAGGACTGTTTCGTTAACAATTTCCTCTAAATTTCTTCCTAAAATCTATCATTTACTATTCAATACACGTGAAGTGGGGGGGAGGGACATAAGAATTTTAGAATGAGGTGGGGCACGGCACAAAAAAGGTTGAGAAACACTGTTCTAAACCATAAATATTTTCTATACCATAACTCCGATAATAATCGGATTAATGAGTGCCATCGTCAACGATTTATCGATGGGTAGACCGCTGTGGTGAGAATCGATTAAAAGTCGAATAGAGCGTGTATCGAGTGCGCATCGGTCGGCAGGTGAGTGTTAGCGACAGGTCATTTGTGCCCCACACCACTCGACACTTGGGATTATGCTTACAAGCCACTTAAAGCTATATTTTATTGCATAACTTAAGTTACTGCTAGTAACTGAAATAAAATATATAACCTACATACAGAAACCTTGTAAAGAAAATCTGCCTATGAATACAATTTCATTCCAATTCCTAAGTTCTTGACGGCAAGAACGCGGTTTTATTCATTCGGATTTTTTTAAAGGACATTCGTATTAATACGTATTATTTAATCACTATTAGTTATATAATGGCGTGAACATAAAATAAATAATTAAAAAATTATATAATCTTCAATATTACAACGTAGATCTATACGTATATATAATAATTGTTATTCGTTTGTCTCGCTAAAACTCGGGAATGGCTGGACCGATTTGACCAATTTTGATCATGATTCTGACCATGATTCATAGTTACTCTATTTATAAAATGGAAAACCTGATATAACATGCGTTATTAACGAGGACGAGTTCCACCGTAGTGATGCAGAAGCGGCTTGAAGGAGTAATGATGTATATGGCGGCGGTGTCGCAAAATAAAACACAGTACGTTTTGGTCCCTACGTTTTCGTTCTGGAAATTTCGACCTGTGGACGGCCGGAGGCCAAAGTTGATAACTAAGAATTGAAGGCTATTGTGGAAGTGGATCCATCACAAACTACATCTGAGCTAGCTGCAGTCTGCGGTGTTAGTGATAAGTTGTAATCCATTTAAGCAAATTGGGAAGGTGAAAAAGGATGAAAGGAGCTTCAACTGGAATATCTAAGACATCCACTGTACTCCCCGGGCCTTGCTTCAAAAGATTACTAGTTTTTCGAAATTTGGATAACTTTTTGCAAGGTCAATAATTCAACTATGATGGAGTAGTCGAAACCGCCTTCAAAGATTTTATTGATTCCCGTCCGATTGTTTTTTTTAGTTAGGGGATCAATGAACTACGTATAAGATGGCAATGGTACAAGTACATACATAGATTAATTAAATATATTATATTTAAAAAAACATCTAGGACTTAATACAATAAAAAATCAAACATATGAGAATAAATAAAAATAAAATTTGTACTGAGGTCTCACCACATTTTACAGAAATATATGTAAGTTATACGAAGTTCACCGGGCTATCCAAGTAATAAATTAACCAAGAAATCAGTGTATTTTTTTTATAATACTTTCAAATATTATTTATATGGAATATCAATCATGCTAGTTGTTTTATTATAACAAGAAATTGTAATAAGTGTATCGTTGTTCAAGTATGAACTGCTTAATACAAGACAGAATCGCTTCTCATTCGATGGGTAAACGCTTTACGTAAGCTGTCATTCGCACTGTGGCGCGGGTTTTTGCGGTGTGCCGGCATGACATCGCCCATTGTACGCAATTGTCGGATCTGATTGAACTGTTTAAAGCCTTAATAACATGCCAATAGCATGAAAGTGTGCTCTTTCTTAGAGATTTGCGAATATTTTCATATCAGTATGGGGTTGAGGGAGAATGTTGTGAATGTTGTATGCATACAGCGCGGTTAAATATAATGGCAAGGTAAGATTCAAAGATTTAGCACAAACTAAACCTTCCGTATTGACATACTAAGGGCTAGGTCACGTTTCTGAATATTACTCTCGGTACCAATTATGTGAGAGAGACTTCAGCGTGCGACTCTCATCCCTGAGGTCATAAGTTCGATCCCCGGCTGTGCACTAAAGTTTTCCGTCTATGTGCGCATTTGGCACTCGTTCGTAAGGTGAAGGAAAACATCGTGAGGAAACCCCCGTGCGTGTGTCAGGCACAGGAGGTTGATCACCAACTTCCACAACTAGCGCACTTACTATTAAATTGAGTTCTTTGGATAATTGTTTGTTTTATGCATATATAAAAAAGGTAATAAAGAACGTAAATACTTTTTTTTATATAATACGAAACTGTTTTATGTAACTCCTGTAATCAAATGTCCAACACCAAATTTTGTGGATTTTGACTCATTGAAAATATTTTTCATTTTGAAACGTGTCTTGTCTAACTTAATATTGAATCTTAACAATTCTACTATACTGTTATATATCTGGCATTGAATATAAATAAATTATTTATATAATTAAACATTTATCAGTCTGTTGATCTGACTTTAATTTTAATTATTTTATTGGAAATTTCGCACCTAAAATCATTTATTTTAGCTGCACTATCCAGTAATAGTCGATAGTTATGCGCCAGTTTGGCAAACAACGGTATTCGTTAGGTGCACCCGCACTAAATAATGGCCTCTTAAATTGTTAGAACAGCTTGCTAAAACTCCACTACACTTACACTCTAATGATTAACGCCTGCCAAAATGTACTTAGCTATCCGCATATTAATGCGGCTTGAAATATTCTAGGGTGTTCCTAGATATTTATTCATTGTATATTATGATGGCAGCACGTCCAGTTATATGTGGTATATGGTTCCTTGGTATGTTGGAAAATGTGAAATACATAGTTCGTAGTTTAATGTAGACATTGATGGGTTTTTGTATCATATCATCTATATATCATTTACGTAAAATAATCTATATATTCACGAATGGCCCTACCTTTAGGCCTGACCTATTTCATGTCATCATTTACAAATTAATACAAATTAATTTCCTCACAATATTTTTCTTCATCATACGGGCGAGTGTTAAATGCGCACAAAGACAGAAAGTTCAATGTTACACAGTCGGGAATGGAAACTACTAGGAGTACATAAAATAATGACAATCCCACAAATGTTTACCTACACACGCATGCGCACCTACAAGCTCTATTGTATATGGCCATATACACAGATATAACCCGACCGATATACCGATAAAATCCTGACTTGACGGCGCTAAATTAACTTTATATCAACACTAAGTATATACACACATGCAAATTGGCATGAAATTTGACACATTATTTATAAAGTCCATCCCTTCAGAAAGTCTTATTGATTTTGATTACCGATAAAAATTGTAATGTAATTAACTTCCTTATCTGGTGTTTAATAGTGTTTGGCATAATAACATATAACTCACAATAACCACGCACAATCGACTCTACGCCACACTTTGACAGATGACGAAAATGACACTCAATAATGACGTCGAATTTCTAAAAGATGTTGCCATTTGAAGAAATTAAACCCGCAGTATGGCAAGATTTTTTATTATAAGAACCGCTTTACAGGCCCGCGTTTTTTTTTTATTTTTTTACTTTTTGAGTAGCTGCATACTAACATTAGTGGAACATTTTCTATTCTATCCCATAGACTATGTGAGTATATTACGTTACCTAATTAATAAATAAAGCTCTCCAATTTGTCTCTTAATAAAGAACAAATCAGGGTTAATAAATTTCCGATTAATTTATATTTTTATATTTTATAGAACATTACTAAGCGTACACATTTAAAATAGTAATTATCACGTGATATACGTATTAAAGCGACGTGTAAAGCTAACGTAAAGTTCGTAATCGTCAAACCATTAGGGACCCAGGCGGCACATTAGAGTTTTGATTTGTCAGCAAACTGTACTAGTTATAAAACTTTGTTTTTAATGATTCGCTTAACGTTTACTAGTTTTATTATATTTAACTTTTGGAATTTCAAGTAATATACCTATATAAACGTCAAGTTAAAAATGCTTAGTAGATATGGAGAAAAACAATACATCCGAAATCGAAAATGTAGACGAAGTTTTAAAATTAATCCCATTTTATAATTTCCTAGAACAAAACATATTATTCAACTCTTCTTTCAGTCTTCTCTCAGGGGGGGGGGGGGGTCCTCTTGTAAAACGTTACGATGCGTATTTATAATATTATTGTCGACTTTCCAGTACTTTACATCATCATGTAAGTTTTATGTGTAAAGAGTCACTGGGGGTGGTCACGAAATGTTTTACTATTGGATACAGAAAACGTTACGGTACGTTTCATGAGGGGGGGGGGGGGGGTTCCCAAGCATCTCCAAAAATTGCGTGACGTAATACATGAACCAAATAGTTATTATAAATTGAATGTTTAAATGTATTTCTATTGTAAGTTTAAGGTGATGTATTTGCTTGACTAATGGCAAGGATATGCTTCTATTTTTCGCGGAAACCTAGAATATAGTTGTTTTTCATATACAGGGTGTGCCAAAAGTCGACGTCAAGTCGAAATTTTCTCATAGGAAAAATTAAAAAAAATGTATGTATATAGCCAATTAGGAAAACATATTTTTACTGTGATCAATATTGTTGATAAGACGCCTGAAATTTATTATTAATAGACTTCTATTATAGCATATGGCGGTACAACCTTAGGTCTGGGTCTCAGATTTCTGTAACTGTTCCGTAATCATTCCTAATAGCCAACTATATAAATTAAATAGCCAAGTAGGTGAGTAGTCTGTGCCTGACATAGTCGACTTTATGGGTTTAAGGCATGCCGGATCCTCACGATGTTTTCTTTCACCATAGAAGCGAGTGTTAAAAGCGCACATTGACAGAAAGTCTAAATTAGTCGCACGCTGAAGCCAACACATTTATTATAACAGTCTTCATATATATAAATGTGAATTTATTGAAGTGAAACTTCTTTATCGGCGTTTTAAAAAAAACGTCACATTTTTCGTCTACGCGTCACATTATTCCGTTACGAGTCACGTTTTTTCCGTTACGCGCCATGTTTTTATTGTCCATACCACGGTTGATTCGAAGAGATTCGAAGCCATTAATAAAAAAGTATATAATAACGATAACAATGATATTAATAATTCTATTACAATTAATGAAATTCTGTAATAATCTTAGTAGTAATAGGGTAAAATGAAATAATTGTATTATTTGTATTCATGTCTTTGATGATAAAAACCTTTTGTTCAACTTTATCTAATTTTATTTTATTTAACCAATATCTGCAAAGTTGTATATAGTAGATCATTTCTTGAAAAAATAAGGTTATAGAGAAATTCCACTTCTTACGGGTGTACACTAGTACACGCACGCATTTTGTTATATTAAGGTAGCCTTTAATTAAAAAGAAGGTCAGGTCTAAGAATGTTGTAATGCATTACTTAGCTTAATCTATTTCAAACAAAATTTATTTCCCGAAACCATTATATAAGCCTCGTTCAATAATTTCATATGACTTCATACTTACGTATATTATTAAACCTAGTTATTTTCTATGAAGGCGTTGTTAACAAAAGCAATAACCAATATAATTAAAATAACAACTGTCGATCATAAGTCAGCTACACAATTTCAGCTTTATAGAGCAATTAAGCGAACTTTGATTATAGGTGATTGCTATTCGTTTAAATAATGTCAATTTTATTAATGTCAGAGTTAAAAGGAAAAACACAGGTATTTGATTGAAGATTGTTACGAATCTTGTCACGAAATAAAGCTATAATTCTGTTTATTTTTGCTGATACATTATTGACGATGACTTTTTTATTCGTTAAAAGTTTACTGTGATTAATCATTACAGCTCGAACACAAACAAATAAAATAATAATTGCGAGAACAAATTCTAATAACAGTGTTGTTAAGAAAAACACTTTTTGAACGGATTAAAGCTATGTATTATTTTTAAAACTTATAGTTATTGATTAGTTTTTTTGTTTTTTTTTTCTTGATGTGTAAAAGCTATTTTAACAAAAGACAATAACAGTGTTGTTGTTCTTATAGTGCCATCTTACGAAGGTTGGCGATCATCATGGCTGGTTTAATTTTAGATGCCGCGTTTCTAAAAAAAACTATGGCCAAACCACTGTCTAAGGTTTCAGTTGACCAGGTCTCTTTCTACCAGCCACTTTGCTTATATGATTAGTCGAGGAGCTAGTATTTTTTAGTGTTTGTAAAATGCCGAAAATACTCAAGATTCCTTTTCTTAAACGTCATAAGCACTTCTTTGTGCACTGCATTGTTGTCCTGCACGGTTGTCGAAGATATTTTGAGCATACATTGATAAACCCAGATCTAGAACGCTTCCAGTTTTTTGGACATAGTGTCTGTTAGCGTCCTAGAGTCTTCTACGCCGTAGAGCAGCACAGAGAAGAAGTAACATCGCGCACAGCGCTTTCTAAGATGTAATTTAGGCGCTTGTCACAAATTGCTTTTTTTTAGTTTTCATAAATCACTGTGCCTAGATGTCGTATTTTTTAGACGTATCTGATTGTTGAGGCGTAAAAGTTCTGGTGTTCTGCTTATTGTAATGTCTTTTGACTTTTTCGCGTTTATGCTAATACTAAATTCAGAACTCACGGCGGCTACTAAGTTGACCGAAGTCTGTACACCAGCAAAGCTCTTTGCGTTTAGGATCGTGTTATCAGTGTATCTTAAGTTATTCAACAGTTTACCATTAATTGCTATGCTAAATGCTGCCAATACTTCTAGTGATTTTGTAGCTGTAGAAATATCGTAACAAAATATTCTCTACTAGAAAAGATCAACTAGATATTTTTCATTAATTAAATGTCTCTAGTAATCAAATTTCAAATCCTGTTCATATTTATATTATAACTAGCTGCCCCCTCGAACTTCGTTTCTCCTTAATGTGGTATTATTTAGCCTTAATACCGTGACACGAAAGAATAATTGCACTGTATTATCGTCACTATAATTTGAATTTGATTTACACTTCGTTCTAAGTAACACGTTGTTGGCTATGCTAACACCAAAAATTAAATAATAGAACTTCACGGTATTTCGTTTACTACAAAATAAATTTAATTTATACTTTAGCTTCAATAACACGTGGCAATCATGATATTGAATTGTAGCTTATGTGACACGTTTGTCGGTTTACCATAGCAGTGCCATCTATTGATTACTTACAGTCCAGTCGAAAAGTACCGACATCTGTTAGAATCTTTTGGAGTTAACAGATAATTGTGACTGTCAATTAATTATAGACTAATAATTTGCAATAACATAAATTGCGACTATAATTAATGATCTAAGCTATCCTATCTCTTAAGTTGGACCAGACTGCTCACGGTGTGCCAATTGAATTTAAAATCGGTTAAGTAGTTTAGGAGTCCATCACGGACAAACATCGTGACAGGTTATTAGGAACGCTTTGGGTACACTAGAATCATTTTTTGTAATGCCAGAGAAATTTTTAAAAACAGACTTTGTTTAACAAAAATTTTTTTTATGGCCGATCTAAGAAATAATGAAGTAATTGTTATACCACGTTAGAATCCTTATTAAATGCGCGAAATTTTAAAGCTGCTTGCCAAACTGGAGTGGTACATTTTTTTTTCAGGACGATCAGTTGAACTAGTGCGAAAAATTTGGACTGATCAACTTGGAGTGATCGGCACAGGGTTTAGGTTCATAGGTTACATAAAGCACTATTCGGGATGACGTAAGAGAAAAGTAAATATTTGCAACAACAGGAATGAAAAAACTGTGACATGGTGTACATTTTCTGGAATAAAAGGAAAATTTCCATAACTTCAAAAATACATGACTTAATTTATTTTTATTTTTCTGATAACTGGTGTGGCATTACCTATGAGAAAATTTCGACTTGACGTCGACTTTTGGGACACCCTGTATATTAAGATAATTTAAGTATTTATTCCATTATTAAATTTGTTATCACAGTGCCGCCATATTTTATCTAAATGAAGCTCCAACCATAGCAATATGGCTCCTGTATTTTTGCCAAACCGCTAATTACAAGATTAAAATATTAGCAAACAAAATCAGAGCCAAAACCGCCATTAGTCGAATAATTAATTGAGCCAAAAACCGCGCTCGTACATTATGTGTTCTCGATTGCATCGCGACAACGCGCCTATTGGGTATCGGCCAGCCGCTCGTGACCACTACAAAACGCAGATGGAAGCGAATTTTCTTTATTAGTAACAACAATATAACACAATGTATGGAAATAATTCATGATTAAAAGACGTTTTAAATTGTCCGTTGAGTGAACTGTGAAAAGGTCATTTCAGTTAATAGTCTATTTGTATTTTTTTTAAATCTGTTAGTGGTAAGTTGTTTTGTATGTGTATGTATTGTTTTGTATGTGATACTTTGTGGTTTCCGCATTGGAGTTATATGTAATGTTAGCTTTATTGTTAAAATAAATAATAAGTTATAATCTATATGCCTTTTATATGTGTAATATATTTATTGATTAACACTTTTTTGAATTACATATGTGGTACATATAAATTCAGATTACATTAAGGAGGCAACGGCTTCATTGCTTACAAGCGATCTCTTCCAGGCAACCCTTGTAAGGGACCCAATAAATATTAGGGTAAGGTACTAAAAACCAAAAAAAAATTAAAAATAGAGTGAAGGGTGTATCACGATGCTAGGTTGTAATACATTTACAATTACAAATAAAAAATATAATTGCAAAAGTCAATCGTATGGGATCGGGGCGCGTATTCCATAATTTTATGGCAGAGAAAGACATGACTTCGAAGGATGAGACTGAAGAATTTCTGAAGTTCATCTATCAGAGGAACCTAATTTACCTATTTATTTTAGAAAAAAGATTTAATTCAAATGCAAATTATAGACGGTTAAAAGTAAAATCTGTTTATTTTTAAATCCACAGACACTAACAATTTTTGCCAGTGCTTGATTCATAAAATTTACGTAAATGTTGAATGAGCAACGTCATAAATCACAGATAAAGATAACGAGCACTCAAGCTAATTCCATATCGCATCCACTCGTAACTTGGCACAAAGAGCAATATCTATGGCCAAACTATTTGCGAAAGGCAATAGGCAATAAATAATTATCGAAACAACGGTGCGCCTGCATACGACTACTTAATTGTGTTATTATATAAACCGAGTAATGTATGTCCCTTTTAATATACAAAAATCGATTTGAGTATTTTTAGCGACTTATGTGCATATTTACTCTTAAGCAGATTTTTTATATACATGTGTATTTATTAAGACATGTAACTTTACGATCTAGCCTCACTTAAGATTATTAAGTAATTTAAGTCTAACCTAATTTGCTAATAAGAATTTTTAACATAAGGAAGACAATTAATTTTATACATATATATTATGTACTACAATACAATGTATTACAATATTTTACCATAAATATTTAGAGAATTCGTCCTGGGTTGGTATTAATATTAAAATGAAAATCCAAACCTTTCTAAATCATTTAAATGACATCGCTATGGAGAGCTACTAAAGTGTCAACGAAGGTATGAATTGCCACTACACCTCTTAGAGGAACACTAAATGACACTGAATTGGGTTAAAAACTAGTTCTCTGTTCTTATTAAGATGAAGATCTTTACCTTTCTAAATCATTTAAATGACATCGCTATAGAGAGCTACTAAAGTGTCAACGAAGGTATGAATTGCCACTACACCTCTTAGAGGAACACTAAATGACACTGAATTGGGTTAAAAACTAGTTCTCTGTTCTTATTAAGATGAAGATCTTTACCTTTCTAAATCATTTAAATGACATCGCTATAGAGAGCTACTAAAGTGTCAACGAAGGTATGAATTGTGACTACACCTCTTAGAGGAACACTAAATGACACTGAATTGGGTTAAAAACTAGTTCTCTGTTCTTATTAAGATGAAGATCTTTACCTTTCTAAATCATTTAAATGACATCGCTATAGAGAGCTACTAAAGTGTCAACGAAGGTATGAATTGCCACTACACCTCTTAGAGGAACACTAAATGACACTGAATTGGGTTAAAAACTAGTTCTCTGTTCTTATTAAGATGAAGATCTTTACCTTTCTAAATCATTTAAATGACATCGCTATAGAGAGCTACTAAAGTGTCAACGAAGGTATGAATTGTGACTACACCTCTTAGAGGAACACTAAATGACACTGAATTGGGTTAAAAACTAGTTCTCTGTTCTTATTAAGATGAAGATCTTTACCTTTCTAAATCATTTAAATGACATCGCTATAGAGAGCTACTAAAGTGTCAACGAAGGTATGAATTGCCACTACACCTCTTAGAGGAACAGTAAATGACACTGAATTGGGTTAAAAACTACTTCTCTGTTCTTATTAAGATGAAGATCTTTACCTTTCTAAATCATTTAAATGACATCGCTATAGAGAGCTACTAAAGTGTCAACGAAGGTATGAATTGCCACTACACCTCTTAGAGGAACACTAAATGACACTGAATTGGGTTAAAAACTAGTTCTCTGTTCTTATTAAGATGAAGATCTTTACCTTTCTAAATCATTTAAATGACATCGCTATAGAGAGCTACTAAAGTGTCAACGAAGGTATGAATTGCGACTACACCTCTTAGAGGAACACTAAATGACACTGAATTGGGTTAAAAACTAGTTCTCTGTTCTTATTAAGATGAAGATCTTTACCTTTCTAAATCATTTAAATGACATCGCTATAGAGAGCTACTAAAGTGTCAACGAAGGTATGAATTGCCACTACACCTCTTAGAGGAACACTAAATGACACTGAATTGGGTTAAAAACTAGTTCTCTGTTCTTATTAAGATGAAGATCTTTACCTTTCTAAATCATTTAAACACTACATACAGTCTCCATTAAGTGAAGGACACTCTGTTCTTGTGTATACGAATAGATAAATAATATAGTAATAATATTTAGATGAGTTGGTTTTTAAAAAAGCAGGTTTAATAAAAATATGTTATTTTATACGAACATAATTGAACCATATTTAGTTTTGTTTACTGTTCCTCTCAGAGGTGTAGAAGAGGAACAGATCGTACCAATTCTTAAAAGGCTGGCAACGCACTCGCGACCCCTTTGGCATTGATAGTGTCCATGGACGGTTTCACTTAATATCAGATACCCCTCCTGCCCGTTTGCCCCCTCCTATAAAAAAGCAATTCATATTAGCATCTATGCCATGGTAACTTACCATAGCGATGTCATTTAAATGATTTAGAAAGGTTAAAATTTTCATTTTCATGTTAATACAAACAGGGGTCAAGTTTTCAACCACATTGAATTTCATTTACTGTTCCTTTAAGAGGCGTAGTAGAAATTCACACCAACATCGTCACTTTCGTAAGTCACAAAAGCGATGTCATTTAAATGATTTAGAAAGGTTAAAATTTTCATTTTTATGTTCATACCAACTGAGGACGAATTCTCAAAATCTTAATGGTAAAATATTGTGTATAAAATGAATTGTCTTCCTTATTGTTGAGGTTAATGAAAGAATTGAATATTTCTAAACAAATTTTAGTTTAGAAGCCTATTAATTATCTATTGCAAAGCGCCTTTGTTCTCGTAAAATCTCACAATGGAGAAGTTTCGGCAGATGTTTGGAAATTCAACTCGTTTAAAAGTTTATCTATAAATTTTCTATTGATTCGGTAAAGGGTTGAGTTTATAAAGCGTCTTTATTTTATAAGAAAATATTGTGATAACAGGGTTGATACCATTAATCAATTTATAATTTTGAATGTGTATGGAACCGATATGGAGTGTCTTAGGCACAGCTTCACAAGTTCAAATAATTCTCACATTAATCAGCAACAAATTAAGTGACCATTTCACACATGAATGACTTCGTTTGATCTTTTCTCATAATACTAACATCATAATAGGTAATATAGTTCTTGAAGTTATACTTCTTTTGGCGCGTGTGGAAAATGAAAATGATGACAGTAAATTTTTCCGACGCCCTGAAGTTAGCATTGTCAACATTTTAAAATGTCCATTTCATTAATTATGTTGAAATATTGTTTGTGATATTTAAATAAACGATATGATAAAACTTTCAAAATACCTTTTTTCTATTGTTTGTGTCGTTTTTTCTACAACAAGTCGAAAGATAAAAATTTTAAATAGATTTTTATTTTTTTACGCCATAGAAGTATAACTACTAGCGCGTGTACATTAGTACACACATATTTTTTTTATTTCATTTATAATCTAAATCAATAAAACACATATACCATATTTACAATATTCTCAACCTAGTAACAATAATAATAATTATAAATTGATAAGTAGAAATCTTAAACAAAATTAAAATTATTATTTTATTGTTACTGACATCGTAAGTACTACATTGTTATATTTAATGAAACTTTTTATAAATTATGGGTAGCTTTATGCTCGTCTATCTTGGTTCTATAAAGCCATAGGAAACAAAAGAAGATTCATTTTTTTGGAACCTTCATATGCCATGTCGCAATGATATAAGAAATGTTATATATGTAACGATTAATTAAGTATAAAGCTTCGTACTAATTTATTTTGTGTACATGTATTCTCATTTATTGTTCTAGGTTTTACGAAGCTCAAACAAACGGTTCTCATGAAGAATATCCCCCACACGCAAAGCGGCCTAGCCTCTTCAACCCCTCACCGTTCTACCACCTTCCGAGTAATGCTAGCCTCTTTGACTACCCTTACCATGGTTATCATGCGCAGGAGCAGCCTTTTGAGAGAAGAGATGGTATGTAATTTTTTAGTAGATGGTATATTCATTCAAATGGTATGAAGTCAGATTTAGAGAGACAGAGTACATTTCCCTATAGCTTGTAAATTTTATTAATGAACCGAAACAAAATGTTACTTCTATCATGCCTTGAAACTCAGCACGTTTTCACATATACGTTTTAGCGTAAAAAGTTGATCAAACATTCTAGAATATACAAAATTCATAATTAAAAGTTACTTACAAAAGCTTGCCAACACTCGGCACACTGATAACAAATCAGGTAATAAATATATAGCCCAGTTCTTATTGCTAAGATCAGTTTCTTCTAAATAGCCTAGACCAGTGTTATCCAAGCTTTTTTGTGTCCCACCGTTCTTAAATGCAACTTGTAACATACATAATTATGTATATTATAAAACGAATTGTTTACGTAAGACAGTTAAATGATAGGTTTTAGGAAGAAATTTCTAGGAAACTGTTAACGAACACAGTAAGTACCAATTCTTTAAAAGCCGGCAACGCACTCGCGAGCCCTCTGGCATTGAGTGCCCATATCACTTAACATCAGGTAAACCTCCCGTCCGTTTGCCGTAATACCAGTTGAAAATACTAAAATATTTGTGCTATTAAGAATATTAAATGAATTAGTACCTACGCCCTCTTGTTTAAGGTGGTATATCAGTCCGTGATGTATCTACAATGAACGCATCATTCACGGAGCCACGACCAGCAGGATTAGCAAAGAACGATGACGAATGGAAGAATATCAATACGATGCTCAACTGTATCCTTAGTATGGTGGAGAAGACTAAGCGAGCACTGGCAATCCTCCAGCAGAGAGGGACAGGTAATGTACCAGTTTGTGTTATCCCTATAAATAATTTATATATCTAGAATATCTTCAATTAAGTATTAGCAACTTTTTGTTATAATATGACAATACGGACGTTGTGTGAATGTGTGTTATACACGCACTTGCTTTATATCATACAAGTTACGGCAGAGCTGGTTCCCATGGCGCAAGTTATTTGTATTTGCTTAATATAGCCACACATTGTACATAATTTTAGTTTCTATATAGTATAAAAAGAACAATTTTGTGTACTTTGCGTTTTTGTGTGTGTGTGTGTGTGTAAATGAGTCATGTTATATGATAACAAAATTACCGATAGGAGCAACAGTCTTTCGTAACTTAGTTAATTTAGATTTACTTTCTAGGTGCGTAGATAATTCAAAGTAGCGAGTACAATCCTATAAATAAAATATTCTTTTCTGTCTTCTTTAGGTGTTGAACCAACTGAAAATACTGATATAAAGCGAGCTGCAAGCGAAATAATGGCGGCTGCGGTACGACAGACAGAAGAGCGAGTTGCAGAGGTCAGGAGACGTGCTGAAGATGCTGTTAATCAGGTAAGAGTACCTCCACAAAACTCGAGTTTCAAATATTTTTCCAGATTCGTGATAGAGTACTTTTCATGTTTTCTCAATACACTAACATCTAAATGCCTAAACATTACAATTTTTTTTGTATTAAGAAAAGCTACGCCTTGTCCAAAATAATACAATTTTCGAATTAGATTTACAAATGAGAAGTCTCCGAATTCCAGAAAAACAAATGATTGTCTCAAGTGTACCAAGAAAACGTAACTAACGACTAGTATTAATATATATTACGCAATTTCAATATTAAAATTATAATCATTTTAATTTTAAGTTAACTATATTTACATAACGTATTTAAAAAAATCTTTATTTGTTATAGAAAACAAATATTTGTTTCCATACTCCAGGTAAAACGGCAAGCCCTGCTTGAGTTACAGCGGGCGGTGGGAGCAGCCGAATCTAAGGCCTTGGAGCTGGTGGCTGCAGAACGTAAGGAGAGGAGACATTCACCCCCTCCTGGAAGGGATCTCAGTCCCAGCTCAGCTGGACAGCAGGTTAGGCATAAGTGTAATTTCGATAATTATTACGTGAATTATTTACAGTTCAACTTACAGGTTGCTATTTACTTAACGGTATTATCATATAAGCATACTTATCAGCGGATAATTTAAAGTAATATTGACATATTTACAATAGATTCATTATTGTTTTCCCGGGAAACATACCCAAGGACTCTTACTCCAAATGCGATATGTTAGTTTAATATAATTTATTAGAATTAATTCATTTAATGCAATATCGATAAGAAATTACCAAAAAAGATATATAATTAAAAGTATATGTGTAAAGATATTTATATCATTAGTTATCAGAACATGATAAATACAAAAATAATCTGAATCCCAATGGGAACTCATCCATCTTTATCCCGATGCCTGGATGCTGAAAATTTCCCAAGCTTGAACATCTTCTAAATATTCATCAGTACCGTTTCTCGTAGACATTGTTTTTGTTGCATTCGGGGGTTTAATAATAATAAATTAGTTGAGCTACCGTCTTGGTCTTGGTAACAGATTTCATTTCCAGATCAGTATTATTTCTGCTAAGCTTTGTTTATACTTTGTCTCCTCATTGTGGCATCACGAAACAATTCGATCTAGTCAAACTAAGACTAATAAGTAATTTAAGTCAAACCGAATTTACTAATAAGGATATTTAATATAAGACCGTTCAATAACACTTACAGTCTCTATTAAGAAAAGACTGTTCTTTTGTTCTATTTTTTTTATGACTTTATAGATCGAGAAAGACGTGTACTATAACAGCTGAAGTTGAAGCTATTTGTATTAAATTAAAATGGTTTAAAACCATTTTAATTTAAACCCTAACCTAACCTTCAAAAAGACACGAATATAAATTTGACAACGGTCGTACTATTAGTTTTTGAGAAATAGCATTTTGAGTAAAGGAAATTTAGATTGTTAAAAACATTGATGAAAAGAAATTTCGTATGTTACGAAAGCATTACATTACAATATGGGCGAACAAAGCTTAGAGGAATATTGTGATAAAATTTGTATGAATTGTTTAATGTTTTAAATATATCAATAATAGTGTAGGCTGAGAAATGGCTGGAACGTGCTTAAAATAGAGGTAGATCTATAATATGTAAGTATACAAAATAACGCGTGAAAGCATAAAAATTATATATTTTTATAAAATGACGTAGTACAATTATGTTAACTAAGTTAATATTTTTGTTAAGTGCTGCTGGAACTGCGGTCGCAAAGCGCAAGAGACATGTTCCGGGTGCAATGCGGCCCGGTACTGTGGGGCGTTCTGCCAGCACAAGGACTGGGAGAACCATCACCAGGTCTCTTTACAAACTTTTTTTTTAATTTTTCAAAAATTTGGTGACTATCACCAACTTCAATAGATTGAAGGAATTCTCTCACGGTGCTTTTTGTTATAGAAAAATTATTCGCTCACTTGATGTTATGTGATACAGCCCATGTGTACGCGAGTGCGTTGCCGGCCTTTTAAAAATATAATTAAATTCTATATATCATCTTACTAAGTTCATGTTTAACATGAAGTCATATTATCTATATATTGTATGTTATTAGAACATGCAACGTATCATATTCCATAAATAGTGGGCCTAATGTCAACCTGTCGAATCGAATGAGCTTAAAAACCAGGACTACAGGAACAATATGATTTTTTCTATTTTAGCGTGATTTTTTTTTATTCTAAAGACAGCAAACAGTCAGATAGTTCAAATGATACCTCTCTTTACAGGTTTGCAGCGGACGTGACCAAAAGCCTGCCGCAATGCTCCGTTCGTCCCCACCCATACCTACTACGTTGACCAAAACTCTCCCACGATCAACCACACCCATCTCCCAACCTGCAACCACGCCTATTGACAACCGTCTCTCCATAACCACCCTCAACCCTGACAGGTTACTCAGCCAAAACACTTTGACAGCTGCCAATGATAGAATAGCGCTGTCAAACCTCTCGACGCAAGGCCTCATCGGTGGGATTGGCGGGAAAAAATGACGCACCAGAGAATATTTCGGAAATGTCAGATTTCCTAGAAAAATCCGAAGATAATTTCCCAAAGTACAATGTGTACATAGTAACAATTAAATAAACATATTAATCTACCAATCGTAATTACTAACCTCGATTTACAAACAATGCGTTTGAAATTTTAAAAATCTACAACTTGTAGCAATAACTTATGGTATTTTTAATATAGAAACCCGAAGTTAGCTTTTTCTTACCCAATAGAAACAGACCTATAACTTTCTAGAATGATCAATTGGCAATTTTTTTAAGTCCGAATATCTCAAATGATGTCAAAAATGAAATAACGTCTGATCTGGAATACCATTCGTAATTGTTACGACTCGTATTCCATGGAAATATTCTATAAAAACGGCAGCAAATATGTCTTTAGGTCTTTACCTATGTACCTCCGAACCTACGATCGGACAATTAGTAACTCAAGGGGAAATAGTTTGATTTTCAGAAACGTGATCATTACTAAAGTGTAATGTAAATAAATTTTTAGAGCACTTTAGTAAAAATAAATATAGTAAAAGCATTTAAAATAAATATGTGATGTCACGCCGAAAAACATAAATAATCCTTTTTCGTTTAAGAGATTTAAAAATAAATTACTTTAAATCTCTTAATGCGTTTGAATAGTTAAAAAGTGTATATTTTTTTTTAATTTTGGTGTAAATTTTTTCCTACAATTATTCGAATGCCATTTTTTCTTAAAACTAAAGCTGTGTAAATTTTTTTTTAGTTTGAGCACGTTTGACGCAATATTAATAAATTGACGTATTATAATGTTAGAAAAAGCAAAACACACTGGCATTAAATAATGGTACGATTTTTTTTTTCATAGATAATATCTAAGATAAATTAAGTCGTTTTATTTTTATCTGTGAACGTAGTCATTTTTTTTTCTTTTGACAGTTTTAATAATAAATTTTATAATATTAATATATACTTAGGATGCATTCTTCATAGTGCCATAAGTTTAGGATTTTGTGATTATGTAAATATTTCTTACTAATTGCTTGTTAAATATTAAATACATAGATTAGGTATATTTCTAATAATTTCCTCATTTAATTGTATGTGCAATATTAGTGTTTAGTAAAATTTATTTATGTGTATAAAACTTCATTCCGAGTCATTTCGACGAATAATTTATTGAAATAAAGATGTATAAAATTAAATTTGTTTTTTTTATTCTTGTTCATTGTTTTGTTCTGTGCAATGGTTGACTCTGCTACAGTTTTTATTTAACACAATAAATATCGCTTTTAAGACCTGGCTTAAAATTGTCCACTCTGTTTTCTGGATCATTCTCTTTATAGGCAAGTAGCTTTACATGCTTGGGAATTTGTAGGTGAAATTGTTCTTAGGCGTGACGGTTTCTTCGCGGCGATTTCTATATCCGTAAGTACACAGCTGGAATTCGAAAACATCTACTTAGTTGGGCTCAGATACATATTTTTACAAGATGGCACGTCAGCGCCACAATAACGCACTTGATGTCTGGATGGGCCTACACTCCGAGCGCTTGGCTAGCCAAGGCTGCTCTGGCCCAAAAGGCAGGCCCTCGGGGTATGCCAAAGCATTCAGCTTGTTACAAAGACTTTTAAGAGACTCAATGTCACTTTATCTTTTAGAATAGTCAATGTCCTCTAAAACTGGCCCTAATTTTAAGTCTAAAGGGATGAGGGCCAGTCTTCCACGGTATATTTTTAAAAAAGTGTATTGCTGAGAGGTTTCACAACAGGATATAAGATTGTATCTTGCTACACTTTGGCTGAAGTTGTCACTAATTTTTCACGAAAATGTAGTTTTGTGACACGCTCCACCGAACCATCACTGACACAGGATGACGACCAAGCTGTACCTTTCCAAACACATGAGCAACTTCTTTAGAACTGTGAGCGTACACTATATATTTACAGGACAAAAGGTGAATTCGAAAGATAGTAAGGATTGATTTTGGGTATGTCATGTGTATCGACGATAAGCACCGAGCTTCAGGTCTTGTTTTATATCAGGCGACAGAGTCCTAGCGAAGTGGGACCGACGAAGTTGTATCTATTGATAGTACAATATACGAACGTACGGCTGATACTACGCTTTTGAAGTGTCTGGAATTTGACCGTTGGATCCTTATTTCTTTAACACCCCAATCCATATAGTAATTTGGTAATGAACACGAAAAAATATGTAAAATGGCGCAAAATCGTAAGAAGTTTTCAAAATAATATACTTGTTCCAAATTCAAAATAATTTGAAGAAAATATAAGTTTTAATGTAACAGTATTTATGGCCAGACTAGTTACATGGTTTTTCGTTATAAAAACTATACATAGGTTGAACGTTAGAACATTAGACTTAATGCAAAAGATTTGCATAATTACATGTAGTTATATAGATGTGGTGATACAATCTAAGTATATGTTTGATTATTATTTTATTATTCCCTTTAAAGTAAATTAATTTTCTTAGAATTACTAGTATATTAAACAACTCCACATTCTACATGAGAAACAAAAGACTAAGGGCATGATTCATAGTCCAACTGAGTGCTTAGTCCCTCGTGTCAAATCCAATACGGGCTTTGTAGAGACTTACGGGAGTAATTCTGAATCTTACCCATAAGTGCATGTAGCCCAAGATGTATGTTCAGTTATGTATGTTTGATGGTTAATGTAGGTTACGGAGCCCTGATATGTTTCAGCAACATTGTTTATATATTTAAACATGGAAGAGACCAATGGACGTAAAGGCTTGAACTTCTTGTAGTCTAATGTTTGAGGCTTAAGGCTATATTACACCGGGATAATACTGTGCGGCATTGCAGCATGCCACATGGCCGCATGCTACAAAGTCAAAAATGTCGCGCATTGTGGCAACACCTTGCGAAATGCATACTATCGTAGCTTCGTCAAAATAGTTTGAAGGTTATGTTTTTGTTTGTTTGCTCATGGAGTGGTGTAACGAAAAGTGTGTTTGTTTTGAATATATCATAATTTAGACCACGGATTATGCATTTCAATTTAATAGATTATATATATATACACATATATAATCTGTAATATGTACGTATCCATATATCAAAGGCCTTACTTAAAATCAGTGAGTGACGCCAAATTAACACTACGCTCTACAATATTTTTTTTGTTCGTTACTTATGAATTGTAAAACATTTTATTTTTTTCTAAACATTGCTACTAGTATCAACAATCCGCGCATTACTATAGGACATCGTAAAGCCATATTACCTTGTAAGTAAAGCAACGTAGAAATCGCAATTATTTTGTGCCTGTCATCTGTTTTGATACAGAAACATTACATTTAGCCTCCAGGTATACTTTGCCGTCACTTAACATGATAGACCTTTGTTACGTCTCTTAAGCTGTCCAGAATATTTTCACAACTTAAACGGGATATTCTTTGAAGTCACGAGCCACAAGTCGTGAAGGTTGCGTTACGATAAGTTTAAATCTTTGGTTATCAGCCTTCTCTTTTTTATATGGTAGGGGACAAGCGATGGAACATTCATAAAAACAGCTGCCTCAGCCCATGGACAGATATGTTAGTAGGTATGACGCCAGCCTTTCAGAGAGGAAATACCTATATGGAAAGATCTCCATTAATAGTTGATTCCACAGCTAGCAAAAAAACACTCAGAGAAGCAGACTGTGTAAGACTTCCAGCCTTCCTTCCATCGAGGTGCGAATTAAACCTGAAATTATTTCGACTCTATGGGTAGATGTATCAATTTATTTTATTCATTACTGTTTTCTTCGTAGGTTAATCCTAATATTGATATTATTTAAAAAAAAACTAGATAATTACGGTAATAGTAAAAAGTAAATCAATTCAAATGTACTGTTTGAACTATGATGCTAATCAGTATTTTTGTAAATACAATTTGAAAGAAACAAACAGAGGTTAGAATGAGACACACATACACACACTCACCCACAGACACACCCTCGCATACACCCAAAAAACTTTATTTGTACTAACTTCTCACTAGTTGACTGTTTTGTTTTGTTTTCTTCCCTTATTTAAAACATTAAATTTGTTTGCCTACCCATATATGTACAAGTATGTACTTTTTGTTACCACTTATGACTTTCCTGTGGAATGGAAGCATGGTTATCCATATCACAGGTTCTTACCTACCCTTTGGAAACTAGTCTCCCAATACCTTCTTAACTATAATCTTATTGTTTACTGTAAATGTTACATGGGAGAAAATAAATAAATAATTATTATTACACAGATGAGCAAACTTATAAATTTTCTGTAAATTTGTATCTCTTTGCGAACGTTGACACGTGGAAATCCCAACTGTACTTGCATTATCTAACTCTTAAAAGTAAAAATTCATACATCGCATTTACGAAACAGTCACGTCGGCCACACTACACCTTTGAATATCAAAGTGAATGATCACAAAGGGCTGCTTGCGGTTACAACCAGTTTGCCCATGGGCTGTCAACTGACAGATAACTTGACAGATATCTTTTAGATAACTGACGCTGTTTGATCAAAGGACGAAAAAATAGCAGGCGTGTTGAATGAGAACCAGCGCTTTTGCACTCGAAACGAGTTATGTATATGAAACACGTTATTATGTAAAATAAGTTTTATTAAATAAGAAATTCATATAATTTTGAAAGAAAATGCATTATTTTTATTATTAAAGTCATCTTAAATGAAATACTCGTTGTCACACCTCCCTTGGATTACGAGCCCCGATGTAAAATAGTTCGTCTAGTATGGAAAGTAGAGCTAAGCGTAAAATATAGAAAGTAAATAATCGTAAGTAACATTAATAAAAAGTAAACCACAATTTAATATAACTGATATTCTTTCATGAAACACTATACATAACAAAAATCAAAAAGATATTCTAAAAAACATAACGCAAAAGTATTCGTCTACCACTTAGTTGTGTCGCCTTACGTTTAATAAGAAGAGGCATGGTTGCAACCAACGCTGCACTCACCTCAGGCGTAATTGACTCCAAGACAGCCAAGAGTTTAATCTTTAAGTCGCTCTTCGATCTTAATGGATTTTTACGGAGAACTTTTTTCATTTTCTACCATATGGTTTTCGATCGGTGACACGTCCGCGCTGTTAGATGGCTATTCGATTGTGTGACGGAATAGAGGGCAGTAAATTCTCTTCCAAACGGTTTTGATACCTTGCAACATTGATAGAACCATCCACAAACTGCATACCACCAACACCTTGTGCAGACATGCAGCCCCATATCATAAGACACGTCGGAAATTTAGCGTTTGAGACAATCAGTAGGAAATGCCTCATTTTTGTTCCGAATCACTTTTTTCCTTTCATCACCGACTCTCACTTCAAATTTGGATTCTTCACTCCAAATGATACTACGCCACTGATCGGAAGTCCAATTTAAATGATAACGAGCAAACTTTAACCTCTTTTTCTTTTCTACAGTAGTCAACAGTGGTTTCTCCTTTTAAACCATAATTTTTAGGACTCTTGCAAATATCAACTCTCAGACCTCAGACTCAAGACCTCTTCGTGAATCATGTCCTTCCCTTGCACCGTGAGTTCTCCACCTCGAGCGCGACGATTTTTTTTGATAATTTTCTTCAGGATTCTGTTTTCTACTGCACTTGTGATGCGTGGTCGACCAGTTTTCTTCAAACAAGAAGTCATTCTATTGTTTTTATAGTGCTGAATGATAGATTAGTTTGTAGACCTTGTAGTACCAAGTCTTTAGATATTTAGTAACTTGATTAGCCAACATCGACCCCACAAACTTCACTTTCGAAGCTCTTTACTCACGGGTTTGCCACGACCCATTATTATTTGAAATTTTCAGAATTTATATTGTCTCAGTTGACAAATGACATAGAATTACTTTTACAAATATAAATTATGCAACATAATTGTACAAACAAGGACTAATCTCATTTAACTCACCGATAGACGAACTATTTTGCTTATAACTTCATCGAATTTAAAACAGTATATGTATAAATTTAAAAAGCCAAAATAGTTTATTGGTTCATAATTAAAAAATGGCATAAGTAACGCGACATGTGATAGTAGAACAGCTTAATATTTTATAAACGAGTAGATATACAAAAATAATTTAGTTAATAATGAAATCTCTCAACAAATTTCACACTAGACGAACTATTTTGCATCGGGGGTCGTAGTAATATCTGGCTATGAACCGGCAAAGATTTACGTGGAAAACCAGCCAGCATTAACAATATCACTCGGCTAGGGCGACCTTATTTAACACAATGTTTCATGATATACAATTATAGTAGGTTAAAATTTTCTAAATTAATCAGGGAATGAAACCATGGTTACCTGTAGGTATGATTTGTAAATTGATTCGTATTTCTACTTCTATCGTCATCACGTCAGGCGCATGAGTCAATTAGCCGGTAGTGCACCGACTGACGTCAACTCTCCACCATACAGCCAAATTACCTTTCATGTGTCTACGATTTCTGTATTTGTGGGATTCTGTCCGATTAGCCAATTATTAGGAAATAAAACGGTCAATACAAGTCATGTACTGTTTATCCAAAAAAATATGACATTATGGTTACAACAATTTTTAGAATTAAATCATGTTTATTTTACAACAAAAATATTTTCCATTTTGTAAGTATATTTTTTTAAAAATAATAACACGCAAAGGCATACTATTAAGAAATGTGAGAAAATTGCAGTAAATTTTAGCACTCATGCTTTGCGTATGGTCACAATAGTGTCCACGTCGCGGGCAGCCACACAAAAGTCCTCGAAGCAGCACTGAGGTTTAATCATAACCCGTCAGCGCTCGCGAAGGATTGCATTTGAAGGGTTGCAATTGAAAACTTGACCACGATCTTTGAGAAGTGAGGCCGGAGTTTCTGCGGCAAGTGGACTTGTCGAAATTTGAATATATGCTCATTTAAATTAGCTATAAAATAGATCAAGAAAACTTGTAAAGGATTAGTTAAAGTTAAACTAATGTTTCCACATTTAATATTTCACATTATTCACATAAATAAAACCCTAATCTTAAATTATATTTTTTCTACAAAAATGTAACCCCTTAAGTTCCTATGGATATAATTAAAAGTAAATACATATTATAATATATAATAATATAACAAAGTTTTCCTTGAATCATGATACATGTTACGTAGTAAAATGTAAAATATCATCTTATTTTAATACAGCGACTTCCTATTTCCTGTTGAACTTTGAGTAGATAAATCTTTAAGGCCGTGCATTTTGGTATGCTTAAGAATGACTTTAGAGCACAAATCGATTTTATGTGTTTTAGTATTGACTAACACGCACATTGGTGCGAGCAAGTCGCATGGGCTATAATGACCGTGACAATGTAATTCCTAAAACTCGTACTCATAAAACTAAATTTTATAATTCCTCTACAGTGCAAAGTATCCTGCTTTGGAATACTCCTTGATATTAATCGAATTCAGTCTCTAAATTTATTTCAGTATATCCTATATCAGCATTTCTCTTCTACCTTGTAATTAAATATATATTAATTCTGAATCAGTAATGTTAAGATTAGCTTTTACTTTTTTAGATTTAGTGATTGTACCATTATAGTGTTACTTGTAACATTCTTGTTGATTTACTTATACACTTCTTGGACTTTAACCTTAAAAGGTATTTCTTTTTCCTTATATTTTATTTGCCTGTATGAAGTCATGTGTTAGCGATAAGACCCGTTGCCTAACAATTTGTGTTATCTATTTTATATGTATGTTTAACAAAGTTAAAAAAAAATATGTTACTCTTTGCTTATATCTATCTATATGAATAACGTTATGTTTGATTGTGCTGATCCAAAACGATGAATTTTCTTAAAAAATTAGGGTTAATAATATTAAGTGTATATTTTGGTAACGATAAGTGTATTGATATTTCTCTTATCGGTCCTTATTGATTGAAAACAAAAACAAAAACTTCTTAATCGACGAAACTTGACACGAAAACCACAACAAAATAGTCTTACGCTGAGTAACACCAGTTAACAAATGCGGTTGTGTTAAAGTAATTAAAACATTTAGCATAAAATAACAAAAATTATATCCACTTTGTACCTGTGATAAGCATTCTCAATTTGCGAATGTATGATAAACTAAATGTAACAAACAAGAAAATTCGACATTGCGTCCTTAATCACACTACGGGCTTGTTTAGTGTTTTCTTTATTTAGAAACATTGAAGCACTTTTGGCCGGTAAGCCCTTGCTCGTGCTTGTCTAAGTAGGTTTTATATACTTAAGAAGAGCAAAGTGGAGGCAATCCGACAAACAGGTCACCCAACTTGTTTGAATCACGGCCACACTCATGATTCAGTCCTAAGTAATCATCAGTCATGAACACTACAGTAAGTTGTTTTTACGATTACATTCTCTATTTGTATTGTATTATGTATTATATTGTAATGTAACTTTCTATTTGACAAAATATTATTGATTGACTTTTTCCTTAAAAATGCGTCATTAAAAAAAAACAATAAATGATAGCCTAAAGAAAGTTGTAGTTTGGATACCGCAGTTGTTGAGTATCCCATCGTATTATTTTAGTTAAAATAGAAAGTGGAAACTGCATAACATTAAAAGCTCAATATAAGCAAAAACAGACAACGGCCGTATGAGCTTGAAGAAAGAAATGTATAATTCTAAACAAAATCGTAGGAAATTGCAAGTTGGAGATAACATTATGTTTGCGTTTGCGGGAGTTCACTCCAATCTGTCCTGTAGCGCACAAACAAAACGTAACATTATTGGTCACGCAAATGGCTCATTCAATACAATCATTGGTCATAAATTCAAAGGAATTCCGAGGAACCAAAAACGTGTAGACTCTGAAAGACTTCTTTTTTCTGTTATATGTTTCCTAGTTAAGGGACTTATAAGCATCGTTCTTTGTCTTAAGTTTACTTAATACTTATGGCTTAGTAAATATTAAAATGAGTTCACCACCGTTATGCTTAGTTATTGTTTAACATAATACTATTTGCAGATTGCATTCCTTGTGCTCGGCCTTGTTGTTCTGGCGACGTGTGCGCCCAGAACAAAGGACTCGGACAGCTTACACCTAGCTAGACGATCACCACAATATATTAAGGGAAATGTTCCTGGAGTAAAAGGTAGACGATATTCCTGACATTATAACTAAATGTTATTTAATTCGTTGTTTTCAAGCATTTTATTGACAACTATGATTGAAAACATCAGTTTAATATTTTGAGTCCAAACGGAGCAACTGTCGATTTTTTGACACTTTTTTTATGGTCAGATATGTAGTAGTAATTATTTCAGGTACTATAAACCTTGCTCAACTAATCACTTTATATAATATTGAAATTTGAAACCTATTTTTATTTTTAACAATTTAATGTTCGTAAAATTTTGGTTTTTCAATTCAGGAAATTCACGTACACCACCAAATATATCCCTCCGAAAAGGTGAATACATGTGTGGAAATAAAGTGTGTAAGCTTCAACCCGGAGAGATTCCTAAAGGATGTGATGGAATTTGTCAATATAGAGTTTAAAAATAATATTGTTTTATTCTTGAATCATATAGATCATACAATGTCTTCTTTTCGTAAGACGAACAAAATTGAATTATATTGTTACTGATTCCCTTATCACGATATTAAAAAAATAGTACAATAAGCCCAACGCAAGCATACAGCAAGTGAGTAAACACTATACATTAATGTAAGTAAAAAAAGCCAATGTAGGTAAAATAAAATAAACATATGTTTATTATGGAACATAAGATACAAGTATCACTTATTCCACGTCATTAAATTTAAATAAGTAGATCCCTACTAATCGGCAAAGAAGACAGAGGCTGTAGGCCGAGAGAATTTTAAAATAACAAATCATCAAACACTTATTTCAAAACAAATAAAATTAATTAGAAGTAGCCCGTCTAGCACTAGTCCCAAGTCCTTTTATCAACTTGATAATGTACGTACAATATAATGCAATTTATGTTCTAGTACTATACTTGCCAAAGGTGCCGTATTGTGCCGAATAAAGCTCTGAACATCAAAATAATTAAATGCTATTTACATAAATCAACCGTCAGTCTAGGAAACTATTTCCAGATGGTGCTGTCTTGTATGCAGTAAATTTAATAAATGGAAATAAAAGGTTTAGATTGGTATTATTATTTTTATTAAGTATATAAATGAAACAATGTATCAATTTAATCAGCTTTATTATCACACTTCTTTAAATGACTTTGTTCCCATTTGTTCTGTGACAATTTGAAACCAGCGACATCTAGTTTCGTCGCAATCAAACGTCCAAAGTTTGTGCTATTCAGAAGATTGCTCTTTTCCGACAATTCCGCCATTATCTTAACCTTTTGCTCGTTAGAGGCCGACTCGTAGATTTTTTCGAAGGCCCTTGAACCATGCTGTGACATTGCTAATGTTTGGTAGCAACCCTGGAATATTATTTAGAATGAAACGTTGATGACTTGGCCTAACATTAAAACTAATTTATCACATTAAAAATTCTTAATTTAAATATAAATAAAAATGGTGAACATTAAAACTAATTTATCACATTTAAATTCTTTATTTAAATATAAATAAAAATGGTGAACATTAAAACTAATTTATCACATTTAAATTCTTAATTTAAATATAAATAAAAATGGTGAACATTAAAACTAATTTATCACATTTAAATTCTTAATTTAAATATAAATAAAAATGGTCGTCACGTCAAGTACTTTTTTTTAACTTTATTCCATGTTTTAATTGTTTATTCGCCAAGTTTATTTAACTTAAAAACATGTTAGTACATGATTTGTTTTATTTACACAGTTACACAGTACTAAGTTAATATTTATTTATCTAAACAAATTAATAACCTAAAAATAGTTTCAATGTGTGTTTAATACGACATTTTATTTATGAAAAGAATAACAAAAGGAAACAATACAACCTGTTTATTACCTTAATCAATTACCTTAAGTTTCCATATAAGCTTATCCCGTGCCTTTACTCCAACAAACGGTCCCTTACAAAAGGCATCAGCAACGTGACATCCCTTTGCCTCACTAAATATATATAGAAGACTCTCCGATTGAAGCTCCAATATGCTTTGAACTGCTTTCGTTGGTCGCTGGAAGAATATTGTTTATTATTCAAATTAGCTATCTGGTTAATAATATTGTGGTCGTATCACAGCTTAAACGGAATTAAGGAAAAAAATAATTTTAAATAATTTCAGACGCGCTTGATGTTGATGACAGGTCAACAGCTGTCGGATCAGCTTATATAAACAAAACGGCTTTACCGGATTTAAAGGCCAATTTATTATCAACTACAAAGGCTTGATTTTATTATAACAAACACAGCTACATCGGGCTCGATTAAGTTAAGATTTAAAAACAGAGAATGAAACTAAAAGGCACTTAAGTATAAACCTTACAATTCAATTAGACTTCTTGGTTATAAGGAATTAGGGTTAAGTAGGCAGAATATGAAAAATAATTCTAAGCAAATCGCCGACTTGCAATGTACTAAGTTTAAATATTGTTATTTTATGGGTGTGGAGAAAAAATAAAATTGGCGATCGTAGAATATAATTTAAAATAAATTTAGCATTTAACTGATTTCATCAACTACCAAACCAAGTTTTTTATTTATTTATACTATGAGCTGTGTGATGTTTTTTTATGTTTTATCACAAACCATTGTATTTAGCAAATATAAGTTATTTATTTATTAACACTTTGTTACCTTTAACATATATACATAAAATGTGTATGTGTACTAGAATACACACGTAAGATGTGAAACTTCTTTATGACCTTATTTTTCTAAAAATGATCTACTGTATGCACTTTTACAGTAATTGGTTAAATAAAGTTAAATTAGATACAGCTTAACTAAAGGCTTTTATTATCATAGACATGAATATAAATAATACAATTATTTCATTTTTATTTACCTTATTACAACTAAGATTATTACACAATTTCATTAATTGTAATAGAATTATTACTATCATTGTTATCGTTATTATATATTTTTGTAATCAATGGCTTCGAATCTCTTCGAATCAAGCGTGGTAGGGGCAAGAAAAAGATGGATAGATGGAAAAACTGGTTACATAAGTTATTAGGCAACTGTTAGCCTTATCGTCAACAAGCGATTTCTTCCATGCAACCCTAGTATAGAAAAATAACAAAAGAAAGACTTACCAGAAGTGCATAATTAATTAACAAAAAAGAACATAAAATAACATGTAACACTTAATAAAACTAAACTAAAAGCTAAAAATAATAGTATGTATTAACAAAAATGTAAAATTAAAATAAATTTTAGTACCTGGAAATCGAGTACGGTCTGAAGTATTACAGAGCCATGTATGTTAATGAAAAATCCCTGAGTGGATATTTCCACGTTACCCCCAAGCGGAACCAGGCGTAGACATTGTAGTGCAAAGTGCTTTTGATTGTCTTCTATACAGTTTAGAGATTTCTCTAAAGTCTGAAAAAATAAATTATTTAATAAAGATACTAGAATTAAAACCAATTTTTCAGTTATGCCAAAAAGGAAGCTCAGTTATTGTTGGAGTCTTTATGACAAGACCTCAATGCTTATAGTAAAATAGCCAATTGGGTATAGTGCTGGGATATATAATGTCAAAAATATTTCTTACATAGCAATGGAACCTTTACAAAACCTGTTTTGTTTTTATTATAAAAATTAACAATGGAAGATTCACTCCTTTCATTTCATACTTAACACATAGTAGTTGATTTTAATGAAAATTTTGTGAAACTGATACAAAGTGTCTATGGTCAAAATATTTTATGACTAGCCTTATGGTACTGTAGATTTGTAACAAATTGAAATTTGTACTTTCTATTAGCAATTTTATAAACTATATTTCTATACTTCCACTAAGGAACAGATGTAAAATCTCAGATTGTGTACATAATAATTTGTATATGTATTTTTGCTTTATATAAAGAAATGCAATAATGATAATAAATCTATTTAAAAATTATTTTGTATGAATATGTATGTTAAAAATTGTTAAATACTACATAAGTTACCTGTATAAACTGTGCTTGTCTGGCTTTTATTCTTAGGCAAGCTTTGGCCAGTGCCACAAGGACACCAGTGTTACCGCAAGCAAGTAGGGTGTCGAACTTGCTTGAGAGCTCATCAAACATTGGTTCAAACTAAAAGACATGGGTTTTTATATAGAATTATTGATTTGTTTTGTGACTTAGAATTTTAAATGAGAATTTGTATATATGAATCTGATATTTCTGATAATCAATTTCTAAACCATAATTAGAAACATTAAAACACAAATAAGGCCATTAAAGTCCAAGTAAAATTGTATAAACAAACAAAAGTATTGTAGTAGTAGTAGACTGTACAATAACTACACAAATAATAATAATAACATTACAAATAAATATAATTACTTAATTGGACATGTACAAAATTTACTTTCTATACTCTTACTAAAGTAAAATACTAATACTAAGTAAATAACAAAAAGTCATTATCTTTGGTAAGATTATTCATACAATATATGATATGGAAAAAAGACTACTATTTTAATTACATATATAATTTTAAAAAATAAGCAATTTAATTGTTTATTACCTCCTCTTTAATCTGACAGTTGTCTATGAGTCGTTGTACTGTAAAATTAAGCATGGGCATAGCCGCTAGCTGACCTAGGCGATTTATGAAACACTTTGCATATATTTGTGTATATGTCTTCTTCTTAACTACAAATAGCGCCGCTTCTAATAGCCTGTAAATACAAAATTATGTAATGTTATTGTGATTGTGTCTCTGAGCAGTGTTGGCCTAGTGGCTTCAGCAAGCGACTCTCACCCCTGAGGTCGTAGGTTCGATCCCCGGCTGTGCACCAAAGGATTTACTTTCTATATTCTCATTTCACATTAGCGCGCACGGTGAAGGAAAACACCGTGAAGAAACCGGCTTGCCTTAGACCCAACAAGTCGACGGCGTCCGTCAGGCACAGAAGGCTGATAACCTACTTGCCTGTTCGATTAATAAATAATCATGAAACAGATACAAAATCTGAGGCCCAGACCTAAAGGTTGTAGCGTCATTGATTTATTTTTTATTGTGAGTTTCTGACATCGAGAGCTGTAAAGAACTCAAAACAGAAAGTTACATTTAACATATTTATTAGTCATGAACTAAAGGTATAACAATAAACCATTTAATAAACTAATAAATGTTAAGTCCGGTCAATTTAGACAAAATTAGTGGTCAAATAAGAAAAAACCAGAGAGCAAAATATTGGTGGAGACATTTACCATTACAAATAAAGTTTTAAAATCATCATTGATCTTATATATGTTAAAGTTCAAAATTTTCTCGAAAATGATAAGTTTTATCAAAATCTCTCTAACCAACATGATTGTTGAAGTAGTCTTTCAAGAGTATGAATGTGATTACAATATCTAAAGAAATCAAAACAATAGTTAATCCAATAATTCCGGAGAGGCAATTTTTGATATTGCAATAGGCATTTTTGTTATTTTAAATGTCTATACTGACCCAACTACTAACACATGACGTACATAGCAAACAGCATCTTTGTAGTATGTGTAAATATGCTATCATTAAAATTAAATTTATTTTTTAAATAGTAAACTCCATTCAAAATTTATAAATTACTTAAAAGCTCAAAAATCTCAAGTCAGGAAACAGTGCTAGTTACTACAATGACTAATTATCTTAATTTACCTAAATAAGTTAAATTAACATAATTTTAAGTACATGTCTCCCTCCTGTATAGTTCCATACCATACTCATTCTTAAAAACACTTACATACATAACAAAGACTAACCTTACAGCTGGTTCAGATTCAAAGACAGGTGGTAAATTACTTCCTTGTAAGGGTTGCTCTTCGCCATCTTTCTCCTCTTTTTTTTCTTCATCAGCATTGCCCACCCAGCCCTCTGGTACAAAACTTTCATCCATCAATTTATCAACCAAGTTCTTTGTCAACTTTTTATCTACATTTTTTAAGGCATACAGCAATACTTGTAAAAGTCCAGATGTCAAATTTTCATAAGCCATGTCTTTAAATTGTGGCCAAGATGATAATCTATTTGCAAAGTCCATAACTATTTCCTTAAACTCTTCTGGTACTACTTTGTAAGTCATGTGTGTTAAATGTGGTGGTATTCCTTTTTTGTCCTGCACTGTTTCCTTGAATAGATTAACTTTTGGTTTTTCACCTGGGAGTAGAGTGATACCACTTAAACATTTCAATGCACTACGCAATATATGATTTGCATACTGATCCCAAACAAAATCTTCTAAATTATTAAGAGCATATTTACATATCTTTAATGTAAATTCGTGACATGCTTTAATATGCTCTTCAGAGTATTTGTCGTCCTTTTTAGACTTCTTAACTGGGGGTTCATCAGTTTCTTGAAGGTGTTCTGTTGCTCGAGCACATGACACACGTAATAATGTTTCAATCACATGGCTTGAGAAGTTGTCAGCAGATAATTTTCGAAGTTCAGGGGATAAGATTTCAATAAATCTCTCTAAATCTTCAGATGAAGAGTATGGTAACAATAGCTCCACAAGACGACATCCAAGTTGATTTCCAACCACATTTATTTCTTCACCTTTAGTTCGCTCCAGAACATTTCTCACTAAGGCCGCTGCAATATTAACAATTATTTCTTTATTATTCTTTATCAGGAATGGTTAAATTATTAAAAAATAACCATGTTTTTTTTATTTTTGGAGGTTACACAATAATTTTACTTATACTATAAATAAAAATACATACCTCGCTCATCCGGATCCTGTATGCCTTCTTTAATGACATCTAAAATACCTACAAAATACTGATACAGTTCTTCAGGAATTTGAGTACCACGACCAAGTTGTCCTTTTTTAGCGTATTTCTTTGCGTTAGAAATAAAATTCTTACGCTTCTTCCGCTGTCTTTTTTTGTTTTCGTTGCTTTGTTGTGCTTCTTCGCCCATTTCTATAGCTTTATACATTTATCGTAAGGAATAAGCGATAAAATGTGCAGTCCTAAAATGTAAACAAAATCACGCTTAAATGTTAGGTTATATTTATCTATTGTAAGCACTGTCAAGTGTCAAATACCAATTATTAATTGTATAGAAATACCGACAATCACACACCTGACAGCACAACTTGAAGTTTAAATGTTTTTTCTTTGTCCATGGTCTCAAAGTTTAAGTTTTCCCGCCTAATTTAAAATTAAACGAAGATAAAAAACTTATTACTCAAAGGACACTTCGTAAAATCTAATTTTAAAGGGGCTCGTGTTTCGCTATCTTTCCTTTTTTGAACCTTATAGAAACGGAACCACAAATGCATGTCATTTTCGCTTTCGAATAGAAAATTTTATCAATGAATGGAAATCGGTAAGTAAGTGGTCCTCACAACTAAATAAGGTTATAAAGTACTTAATGAAACTGGAAGAAAAAAGGTGCTGCTCTTGCTCCGACCTAAAGGTTCACTGACTGGCTGAGGGCGGCCGTTAAGGTCGACGATATAATATATATGTTTGTAGCCGAAGATTGTAGGTGTACAAAACCAACTAGTAAATCCGCGGCTCATATTTATAATTAACAAGATCCTTCCATTTGACCTTAATCAATGAAGAGCCGTTTGAATCATCAACGACCAATCCCTCTCAGAGCAGCTTGATCACTCACTAGAGATGTAAAGTCACTGTGCATCTTCTATCGTTTTTACCATGGAGAGTGTTCAAAGGAGTTGTTTTAATTAATCCTGAATCCTGAAACAGCTAAGTTTCATTATCGGACGGCAGAATACGATATTCCACCCGTATCACCTCGACGTCCGTCGTTCCACAACTAAGCGTGTTTAAGGCAGTATTTGCCGCGCACCTCCTCTATGTGGAACCAGCTGCCCACTGAAGTAATTCCGAACCAATTCGACTAAGGATCCTTCAAGAAAAGAGCGTACCAATTCTTAAAAGACCGACAAAGCACTCGCGAGCCCTCTGGCATTGAGAGTATCCATGGGCGGTACCTATCACTTAGCATCAGATGAGACTCCTGCTCGTTTGCCCCCTGTTCTATAAAAAAACGTACTGATTGGGAAGCGATACTAACAATGGGTATTAATATTAGTAAAATTACTTACTGAAAGTAAAATGTTTTTATAACTTGCGACTAGATCAAATCAGTTTGTCAAAGAATTGACTATTGTTCTTGTGAATATAGCTTTCAATCTAGATTATAAACAATAACTTTCACTAACTGCATACTAATTAAAATTATAATGAAGTTCTCTAGATGCACTCATTGTAAACTGTCACTTTTTCTGTTCACATAAAAATTATTATTGGTTTTTTTTTATATAAAAAAAATCAAATAAGGTATGTGTGTATTTATAAATAATTATTGTAATTAGTTATTCAAAAGCTAAACAGTTATTTGTTGTTTTAACTATTTTTCAACAATTACTAAATGATACTGTTACAGACTGTACTGTCTAAGAAAGATCCCGTGTCCAGTGAGATGATTTCACTTCATTTTAATCTTTACCATAAAAAAATACTCTTCCAGTTGTAAACCTTTTCATTCGGGTTTTTAAAGTCGGATGGAAAGCTTTCCGAGCTTACCGCAATCCCCAAACGAAGTCCAAGGTTATTTATTCAACTTTCCCAGATAAGGATAAAAGATATGCCTATATCACTCCCTCTTTCCACGAATTCTTCATTCTCATTCAATAGTACATTTCTTAGTAGTCTGTGAGACGTGTTGTGGGGTGTTAGTTGTTAGTCCATATTGAATATTTAATAAAATTTGATGTCTACCGCGTGAATTTATAGAAAATAATAAATATATGTTAAAGGTGCAATAAATGTGTTAACTCCTTTTGTGTGTGTTGTTAGTTGTTAAGAGTCTTTAGGTGAGTTTTGTTTTCTAATTAATAATGTTGTGTGACAAGTTTTGAGGCTTTCCCGCGTCAACTCATTGTTTAAGTTTTATGCATTTTTGTTATAAGTGTTGTTTGTATATTAGTACCTAAACGATCGTTAATTCTCCAGTAATCCCATCAGTTGTATACTAAGCATTTTATCAGATATTTATTCTTACAACTTAAATTATATTGATATACATTTTATAAACTAAATGAACATTTTAGTAAATTTAATTGAAAATTGAAATTAATTTATATTTGTAAGTTACGATTTCTCGCAATCCTGCATTGAGGAAGGGAAGTAAAATTTGTAACAATTTTATAGGTATTCCATAGATAGAGCTTTATATAAGGCAAAAATTCTACCTACTGCAAAATTTTCGCATACTATGTATTATCGTAATCTATGCTTAGTTTAACCTTTATATTAAATATTAGTTAAGTCTGTTTTTTTTAAATTATCGCAAATTATTCTCGTTTTTTGAGTAACGAAACCTATGGGGCATGGCATCTAAATTATGTGCAATTCTAAAGTCGACGATACGTAGACGGAATGTTTGATTAAGCGTATCAAGTCATTAACCTTAGACATTTTCAAGGGATAGGGACTCACTACATTCATCTTTCATATTATTTTTATTAATTTAAAACAACCTTATGAATTCTTCAGCCGTCATAGAATTTATATATTTCTTGTGTATATCGTCACACACCTTTCTCGTTTGTTGACACAATATTCTAATGTAATTATTGAATTTAAAAAAAAAAATCAAAGCCGTCCTTAGTTTTATCTGCAAATAAAATTTACTTGCCACTAAACTTACCTCGCAAATTAAGCAACCTTTTACCTGAGAGGAATGGGAACTCTTCAACTTGTGTGTAGTGTTTTACTGTATTTATATGGCACGTTTAGTTAAAAATGTGGCGTATTACAAAAATTAATTGCCGTTGTGCTGGTTATTTATTAAAAAGTATTGATGCATTTTTTTTCGCAATTCAAACAAGTGTTACACATACACATTTATTTTACTAGAATTACTCGTGTTATGTTGCACCTGCGAACCACAACTGACCGAAATTTTAGACGGAATGAAATTACAGTTAAATACTTCACTTACTTACCACAATTATTGATATACCCCAAGGTTTACTTACCTAATTATTAGTATATATATTTATTCCCGAGAGACGTAAAATAAATACATGAGCCTACATTTTATTTTAGTTTTCATTTTTCTGTTTTAGAATTGCCTGGAAGAAATCGCTTGTTACCGATAACTAACTTGTTTTTGAAGTGAAACTACTTTATCGGCGTTGGAAAAAAAATACCGTCACATTTTTCGGTTACGCGTCACATTTTTCCGTTACGCGCCCACTTTTCCTTATTTTCGTATTGTGTGTATTCGAAGCGATTTGAAGTAACAAAAATATATAATAACGATAACAATGATAGTAATAATTCTATTACAATTAATAAAACTCAGTAATAATCTTAGTAATTATAAGGTAAAATGAAATATTTGTATTCATGTAAACTTTATCTAATTTAACTTTAACTAACCAATTTCTGTTAAGTTGCATATAATAGATCATTTTTAGAAAAATAAGGTCATAAAGAAGTTTCACTTCTTACGTGTCTACTGTATACACACACACTTTTTATATATATTTTTAAGGTAACGAAGTGTAATTAAATAAATCGATATGCATAATAAGTATTATGATGACAATGCAACCCCTTCGTTCCTTTGATTAACGAGACCATAATTTCACAAAATATACATATAGATATAGTTACATTTAATCTATGCGTAAATACAAATCTGTCTACCCTAAGCCTGTATGAAAGGTATCATATCGTTTATGATAATCGCATAATCACTTAGTACTTCGTAAACATTACTCAACGCTCAAGACGTTCTCAATGCAAACATTGGGATTATCAATGAGTGTGTGAGCTCATTTCATCAGAAGCACCAGAGACATAGGTAGTTAGTTAATTTATATTTTTTAAAGTTTTTATTAAACACGTGAACCTGTCTTTATTAAAGATTTTCGTGTGTTTTTCGTCCAGAAAGCGGCAACGAAACTAACGTAAGCTAAATTATAAAATAATCTGTTTTAGTTATATTATACATTATTAATTAGTTATGAAGGCTTGATAAATTGAACGATCGAATTAAAAAAAAATCCATTCGATTCAGCTGTTATTGAGAGAGCCGTTCTACCAGACTTATCGGCTTTATAATATTAAAAGTTAATTATTTTTAAAAGAAAATTTATTATCTCGTTAATATTTCAATACTTTATTTAAGTCATCCTCATATAGTAGATACATGATAGATGTATGTAGTCCCCGATAAAGCTTGAATATTTTAAATTGCCTACAAACCGGTGTGGACCCAATGACGTCACAACGCCGGGACTGAGGCATGACCCACTTGATTTTAACTGAGATATTCCTAGGTTTTTAACCTGAATGCCGTGGTCTATATTTAGAGTCCTTATGCACCCCGGATGTACTTACATTATTTAGAAATAGAGGTCTGTCTCGGCTTTGCATGACTGACAATATTTTAATATATTTTAGACATTATATTAATTACTTAGAAAACACACAAAATAACAATAATTAAAGAGAGAAAAAAGAATGACAGATAACATCTTTTTTTTCTTTTAAAGAGCCAGGTGTGTTTTATGTGTGTAATGCATGTATGCTGTGGTGTAAATGGCCCTGGCTCTGCATTATGCTGAGGAGCAGACTGTTCCACATTGCTGGTCATTCTCCCAGAGACCACAGCACCTATATTTTGGATAGATTATGTTACGGGGTGATAATGTAGCGTCCTAATGTTGAAGGATTTTTTTTAAATCGACCTAGTAGTAGTGAAATTATTCATTCATACAAATCCTTTTTTTGTATTTATTATAGATAATTCTTTAGTGTAGATAAAAAACAATTGTCCAAAGTGAAAAATTATAGTCACTGTTAGAGTGAATTAGAAGAACCTATTATTGATAAAACCACCTACTCACAACTAATCTAGAAAAGCTTTCCATTTGTGTTTACAATAGTATTGTGATAATGCTCAAGAGTCGTCTATTAGATAATCTTAATTTACAAATTACAAGAAATAAATTTAGACATTTCAATGTCAATTTTTTCAATGTTAATTCCAATATCAATAAAATTTTCGGCAACGCACTCGCGAACCATCTGGCATTAAGAGTGTCCATGGGCAGCGGTATCACTTAACATCAGGTGATATAAAAAAAAGCGATGCATCTTGACTACATTTTTTTATCTGATTAGTGGATTTAATACCATCTTTTTATACTTAGTTAGGCTTCCTCTGTATTTTTAGACGTAGCGATTTCCCCAGTCGTCGTTACGTGAGAGTATAGATGGTCATAGCAATATAATATATGTTTTTTTTTGTTTTTTTTTAAACCAATTGTGTTGGTTACCCTTGATGGAACTTTGTAAATTTAAAGAAGAGCGAAGCTGCCCTGTCACAGGTCTCTGACTTACTAGGGAGGCCTCAATCTGAATTCTATTGTACATATATCTAAACAAATAAAGAATTTAGTTTTTCTTTTAATATGTATATATAAGAATTATAATGGTTTATTGGTCCTTAGTATATAAGTTTTAAATCTGTCCGACGTGATTAATTATTATATAGCATATACAATGAATCCCGTTTAAGACAATTTCACAGAGACCCAATTATAAGCGCGTCTTAAGCGAGACCTTAGCAAGCTGACCATTGAGGTAATCCCGAAGAAATTCGACTTAGGGTCCATCAAGAAAATAGTGTACTAATTCTTAAGGCCGACAACGCACTCGTAAACCCTCTGGCATTGGTTTTATTTTGTTTATGTAGTTATTTATAATCACGTTTATTAAAGTAATCGCTTGTTTTGGATTGTCAGAAAGGTTTTGACTTGGCAATTACAAAATTTTATGTATAATCTAAAATTTGATCACAGAAGCGACATTTCATTACGTAATCATTAAGCTGTGATAATACTTTGCGTTTGACAAAATCGGAGTGGCCTTCGTCGTCTTATTATCTTCTCTTTGTGTTATTCACATTCTCAATAAATTCTTCAATTGAATTTCGTTCAGTACCACATGGTCATCAATGGAAGAATAGCCAGAAAACCCTGCTTCACGGGTTATTTTTCTTGACGTGTCGTCCCCGTCAATTCTGAAACCTGCATTCTTGGAACAAGTTTTTATAGTTTTAGGCTAAATTGCTTGACGCTACCTGCTGCCACAACAGATAATTGGTACGTGTTGTGTGTACGGGATGACGAATCATATTAATCGTAAAGAAATAAATGAACACATGTCTGGAATTGCAGGAACTGACGTTTAACTTTTGCGATAAATCTTATAATACATGATCGTATTAAAACCGTTCTATTGTATTTCGTATTGTTCTACTACGCCACTCGCGTTCTAATAGTCAAAAAATTTCATCATCTTGTTCACCCAAGTATAACCAATGTTAATGCACGACTCTTTCAGCCCGATCGATAAGATGTTATGTAATTCGGTGTTAAAGTATCCCTAATACAGGAAGCCAGGTAAGGTTAAAGGCTCACAACCCCTCTGGGATTAAAATAACAGATGAAACATTTTCTACACTACACTATTTTATTTTGCTACACTAAAATAAGTTTAAAAAAACAATGGTGCTACAATTTTTTTTTGTGTTTCGTGATCATTTGTTTTATCTATACATCTGTCACACGCCGTCAACGTTTTGGATCTAAGGCATGGTTTCCTTACGATGTTTTCCTTCACCGTACGCGCGTTGCGCACATAGAAAGTCCGGTAAGAAATTGTTTGAGAGCCGCATGATGATGCCAATAGATGAATTCAGAGAGCCCATTGGCTGTATAACAAGAACTGCTCGATTTTCTCGGCAGATTTCTTCCCGACCTCCCCTCTTCCTTTTGCTTGGATACCATTCTAATATGTTGGTCCAGTTCCTCTTTTTTGCCTCTTGGAATGTCCAGTTCCATTGTAAGTTATTTATAGAACGTCATTTACCTTGTCTCTTCCGTATGTGTAGTAGTAAATTATAATTGCGTAGTAACTAAAAATTGCGTTTTGTTTTGAGAAACGTTTGCTTTGAAATCTTCGTTCTAAAACCCTTTGTTGTTCAACCTTGCGCATATCAATAAACTATTTTAGCCTCATCGAAGTGCTCTCGAAATACCGACATATGAATATTCGACAGATGTGTTAACTCGTAAAATCAGTAGTAGCAGGGAATATAAACGTGAATTGGCTCAGAGCCTAGGTACTGCGGGTTTAGATATCAAAAACATAGACTCTTAGACGTTGCTCACTCTACGAAGAAAGCTTGTTGTTTTGTGAAGCCGTTTAAATAGGCTATTATCCGGAAAAAAGAATGCAATCAAAGGCATAACTTGCAAAAAACAAGTCTCGTAACGCAGTTCTCCCACCGTAACCAAGGTGAGATCCATGTAATGGTAATTTTTTTCAGTTCTCCTGTAATGGACCTTTTGTCTTATGTTATTACGTACCTACGGTTTAAGAATATGAATAAATTTATTTCTCATAAGAATTGCATACGTAATTCACTGACTGTGAAACAATTGTTAGCTTCTAATATTTATTTAATGAAATTCTAAACATTTTTATGAAACATATTCTTAATAATCTTGCTACAAGTGCGCATGTGCAATAGTTATTCATTTGACTCGTTCGGTTGTTTACGAATTGTTACGAATTGACTCGACCATCTCCCCGAAGTGGGATGGTCGAGTCGGAGTAGGGAAGTTGGGATTATAAAATACGTTGTGACACATGCGCACGGGCTTTTTCTTTGTACAAGTTTGAAGTTACACAGTTCACGTAAAATCTGTGAAGTAAATCATAGTGTATTAAGTCATCATTGATGTTTTTAATTTCCTACCCTAAGAACTAGATCAACTACCGCTAACATATGTAATGGTTATTTTTTTCAGTTCTTACATAATGGACCTTTTGTCTTATGGTATTAAGTAATAAGATAACCTATGGTTTAAGAATATGAATAAATTTATTTATCATAAGAATTGCATACATAATTCACTTACTGAGACAACAATATGTAAAACTAAGATTATTAATTAGAGCGCACAGATGTAGGTACCTATATAAAATAACAAAACAGCAACAAAAATGTGGGTAGATATAATAAACTCGATCAGTCAAAGCAAAACATACAACATTGTTCGAATTTGACTTCTTTCATCAATATCACAAATCTATGTCTGCTAGAAGTGCCTTAGAGTTTTGATCAGCCAGTGTTTGAGTGACAAAAATAATAAATTAGACTAGTTATAATTCTTAAATGAAATTTGATATATATCGTGTCATTACAATTGTTAACTGAAGCCATATAATACAACGATGTTATAGTGGTCGAAAATGGCCTCAACTGATTCGAGAAAAGGATATATGACCTTGCCGCTTCTTGACTTGACACGGCATGCCCCCATAGGCTGGCACCCAAATTTTGCCGTTTATTGACGAGTTAGGTACTTATATCTTACTATTGGTATATTATATAAACTAAAAAAAAAGTTCAAAGATTCTCGAACCCTCAAAGCTTCACATTTGGTAATTTTTTTATGTGTCTCACGATGTCGTACTAGAAACGAAAAAATCATTATTTTTGACCTCACGACCTCAGCCTATTGAAACCTATACATTCTATAAACGTTTCATATACAGGCTTAAAAGGTTAAGCCTTAGATTTTATTTGTTCTGACTAAGCCCCCAATCGATATGCTATATTTATTTCACTTATTAGAAAAACAATCAGTGTTGGCCTAGTGGCTTCAGCGTGTGGCTCTCATCCCTGAGGTCGTAGGTTCCGTCCCCGGCTGTGCACCAATGGACTTTCTTTATATGTGCGTATATAACATTTACTCGAACGGTGAAGGAACCCATCATGAGGACATCGGCTTGCCTTAGTCCGAAAACGTCGACGTGTAAGGTGCCTATTAGATAACAAATGATCATGAAATACCAAAATCTGAGGCCCAGACCTAAAAAAGAGGTCGTAGCACCACTGGTTTATTTTTAATAGAAAAGCCTAGGAAAATCACTAATTTTTGCTGAAGTTGCCACTCGACTGTGGAAACAAAAATGACTCGAAGAAAAGCTGATTAGTAGTAAAAGTAGAGTAGCGTGTTGTACAACCTTATTCTAGAACATTTTCTGTAATTTCCAATAGCGATCCTAACGTCATCAGAGCGAAATTGTAGAGTATGCGGCCTTGGTAGTAAATGTAAATTAATATAATTCACAAATATAGAGTATTTACAATATTCTTAACGTATAATAACAAAAAATGTTTGTGATTTTTAATTAACTGTCTAGAGATTCAATTAACTCTCTGATTTAACTACTTTACTGCGATATATATATATAACAGTTTAAAATATATGTTCAGCTCGTGTACCTTGGCTTACAAACGTCATATTGTTTACGTAAATGTATTGAAGAATTTATTAATCTATTTGAAGTTCAGAAATTATCGTTGTGTTTACGAAACTCTGAAAAATAAATGAAGGGTTGGTTGGAATGTTTGATTGATTATTATTTAACCAAAAGAAGAATTCCTACATTACATAAACATATATTTATATATTTGATAAGTGTTTGTGATGTGAATGTGTTTGATGTCCTGGTGGACAATAATACTATTTCGTTCCCATCACAATATTATAAACTTTAAGAATGTACGACGTATATCAATAGTACAAGTGATGATGCGGGCTCTGACTTATCTTAAAGGACTTTAAGCAAATGACCACCGATGCGCCGTTACGTTATAATTAGTTTAGTAATAAAGTAAAGTGTTACGTTTTAATTCCCGAGAATTCAAAACAAATTAAGCAAAAGTAAAGAAAAACCTATTAATTCTATTATATTCAAAGAGAGAAAAATAAGGATTTGTTATGAGAGAGACTGCTCCTTCTGCTTTAGACAGTAACTTTTAGCCAACATGTAATTTTCGCTATCTTATTTGGCAAACATTTGGCAGTAAAACGAGTATATATTGATTTATCTTCACTCCAATAGCGCTCGTAACTACTATCATTGTATTGAGGACATGTGATGGCCGGTAGCCATCTGGCTAGTACCCTATGCAAACAGGCAAACAAACAAATTAAATTTATTTTGTAGTAAACGAAATACCATGAAATTCAATTATTTCTACTTTTTTTTTAATTTTTGGTACACATTTTTTACATAGCAAATTAAAATTATAGTGACGATAATACAGTGAAATTATTCTTTCGTGTCACGGTATTAAGGCTAACTAAAACCACATTAAGGAGAAACGAAGTTCGCCGGGGCAGCTAGTATATATATATATTAGTTTATATATGATATAAACGGTCATACAATGAGCAGAAGCGATGAGAACTTGGAGAAACTGATCGTGGTTAGTTACACAGAAGGCAAAAGATCACTCATCGTCCTCATAATTACACACTGTAATAAGTGAGCGCTGGACAGAAACCGGTGAAAGCATATTGTGATGTTTTCTTGCTGACCACATCGCTCAGACATGAGCTACCGACTGCAAAGAGAGGGAGAAATATCAGTTTTATCCTGGGTGCAATAAACCATATGGCAGTTTTACTCGGAAAATTTCGAATCTATTTCGTTCCAGATGCTTATTAAGCGTGTTAAACCGGATAATAAACGAGGAAGTTTCACGTTTATTCAAATGCAATATAAAAAAGTAAAGAATTCATAGAGTAAAAATAAGTACTTAAATACATAAAAATTGTTTCGTTTCTCGAATTTACGATATATTTTATATTCTTCAACCGTGCCCACGTAAACTATTATGTACTTAAATTACAGTGCAAATGTTGAGCTTTTTTGTTATCTAACTGGCAGGTGGCTCATCTGATGTTAAGTGATACTGCCGCCCGTAGACACACACATTGCCATAAGGCTCTCCCGTTGCCGGCCTTTTAAGAAATGGTGCAGATACCGGCAAACTTCTTGAGCATTAAACAAGGGAGTGGGGGAAAGTTTGCGCATCGACACGTCACTCTCCAAGTGATACCTAAATATCGCTTCTGCGCAGGCAAGGACATTTGTTCAAGATGTTTGTCGGTATCTGTACGCACTTTTCTTGAAGGACTCTAAGTCGAATTGGTTCGCAAATACTTCAGATACAATTGGTTGCGTTTGCTAAAACGAAAAATATGTTAAATGCACTTTAATTGCAGACATACAATGCGCGAAAGTCTTCGCCGGCTGGCGTCAGACGAAGGCACCAGTATGGTGGGACTGCGCAGGACCGGTACAGGACGAGTCCGCGTTGAGTTGTTCAATGGGGAACATATTACTATAGATATTGAGGTATGTAAAACAAAATAAAAGTGTGTTTATTCATTACAACTATGTATTACAATGTATCAGATTTGCGCCCCTTTTAAGTAAAAATACTAGTGCCCCAGTTCTAACAAAGTTAATAATTATTTACATAAGAAAGTTAAATATATATGTTTTAATTACAATTTTGAAACTGGTTTCTACATGTTCTCCTAATTTTAAAAAAAGCATTACCTGACGCGTATCACGCGTGAGTGCATGAGTGTAATGTGTATGAATTTATGACTACATGTTAGGAATCAGCACATCTCCAACTCTGCGTGTTCAGAAGCCAGTACTTTATTTTAAGCAGTCTATTTTATTATAGATGTCGTCTGCCTGTATATTGCGTCTGGCGAAGTCAGTCCTTACTGTCTGGCCAACGACAACAACATTATTTCTTTTTAAAAACAGCCTACGTTATCAGTATCTATGAAAAGTAGATTTAAAAAAAAACTTTTGTTTAAATAGCAGCTCTGTTCTTTCTTTAAAACTGTGTTGTACTCATTCGTCTCTCTTTAAACTATTATATTTATGCTATGATGGAAAGAGATAGCTCATTTTTAGATTTTGTTATGTCAATCCATTAGGTCACATATCTGGAGACAGCCATACGTGAATGTAATGCCTATATGCTAGCATAATAAGATGTAAAAGGGTTATTAATTGAATTATTTTTATTAAGTTTTATGATTTATGGTTTTTTTATTTATTGTATATTGTTTTTATCTTGTAAAAATATACTATATATGTGATTCTGTTTAATTTTCCAGCGTAAAGCCAGCGGTGCTGATCTCTTGGACAAGGTGTGTGATACCCTGGATATTTTAGAGAAGGATTTCTTTGGTCTGTTGCACGCACAGCGCGGTGACCCGCGAGTCTGGGTCGACCTGGGACGACGACTTTCGAAGACCTTTAGAAGTATGAAAATATGTATTATTTAATTGAATTATGAAGTTATACACAGAATATTAGTTCAGAAATTTCTATTTTAAACAAGTGAAATGTCAAACGAAAGAAACAATCTGATCATTATTCAACTGCAGATACCGGCAAACATCTTGAACAAATGTCCTTGCCTGCGCAGAACCGATTTTTAGGTAGGTAGGCGCTGTTTACAATGCGCAAACTTTCCCCCACTCCCTTGTTTAATGCTCAAGAAGTTTGCCGGTATTTGTAACTAAAGAGGGTTTACTTTTCATCTTTCTCCTGGTCTTATCATAATACAGCCTAATTCTTAAGCAAAATAAAGTGGGACATTCAAACTTTATATATGTTATTATTAAAAAAAATACAATCTGCCATAGAAAAATATTCATGCAATTATCATATTAATAAGTACATTTAGTCTAGTTATAATTGTTGTTGTTTCACGGCGTGTATCAGGAACCTTATAGAAATACAAACTAGAGTCCAGGACCAAGGGTTGTAATGCCACTTTTTTGTTTTGATAAAAACACTTTTATTATGACTAGATGAGCCTTGGGACGTTCGTTTAGCCGTAAAGTTCTATCCCCCGGAGCCGTCCGAGTTATACGATGACATCACACGATATCAGCTAAGCCTTGCAGTACGGCGAGACCTTATGGAAGGTGAATACTTTTGGTATAAGTTTGGGGTATATGTCACCGGAATATAACAAAATCGCTGGATTCAAAACGAGAGAAAAAATTTTTCTTGAAAAATTTTCAAAACTTACCGAACTCACTCGTAAAATAATATTCGCTATGATTGGTTGAGTAAGTCACTAACCTAACCGTTAAGAATTTCTTGAACGTATATCCGTTAGTTTATAAATTTACCTACCACGAGACGTCGCTAATTGATAAATTGGCGAAAATGTGTGGGCGTATAACCTGCGAAATAATTTCCCAGGAAATTTATATACTTGCAGATTTTGTTCTATACCAGTGTCATACGTTCATATCCTTCATTTATTTTCATACAATTTTGCAGGCCGTCTCATCTGCTCCCAAATAACGTATGCCCTCCTTGCCTCGTACGTATTACAAGCTGAGTTGGGGGACAAGCAAGGGGCGGTCAGCACAAGTACTTTATGCGAACACAATGCAATACCGTTTCACGTCCTCAACGAGAGGCAGCAAGATAATATCGAACAGCTGTATGCGAAGCATAGGTGAGTTTAATTTTTGAAAGGTCTACACTGCAGCGTATCATACCATGACCGTGCTAGGACCGTATTTTTAGGAGAAAGCTGCAGTTCCTGCTATTTCCATCTGCTATGACTTAGGGGACGTCAAGAGAAGAGGGTACCTTAAAGCCCGACAACGCACTTTGCCTTGGGTACTTAATTCTAAGTGAATCTGCTCGATTGCCGACTCTTGGAAAAGGAAGACCTGTCGTCACCTACCAAATCCGTATATTCAAATTAAAATATTCGAGAATATTCTGCCAGTGCCGATACTAAGACGGTCCTAGCGCGGTCATGGTATTTTGTTGCATGAAACTATACAGATCTCAGTTAAGCTATATATCTAACTGCAAAAGCCGTTATGATAGCTAATGACACATACATACACACGTACACGAAATTTTCACTCGATTGTCAGAGGCCAAACTCCAGCGGATGCAGAACTGAATTACTTAGAAAACGCAAAACGATTGCCTTTATATGGCGCTGATGTCCATAAAGCGAAGGACTCTGAGGATGTCGATATTAACATAGCAGTATCGGCCGCTGGGATCACAGTATTGAGAGACGGGTAAGTCCAAAAGGCCAAAGTGTTTTTTGTTTCAGGAACTAATTTGAAGATAATGTAAAAAAAACGTTTGATGTATGTACTTATGTTACATTGCTATATCAAAAACGTACTGATCTCGTTTCGTTAGTAATTTTTTTTAAATTAATTTAATAACATATCCAATTACGTCCAGTCTAGTCTCGCTTAGAAAAGCCGAAGAAAAGTTATTATTTTAAAGCTCAGTCACAGCACACATATTAAGTCGGAAAGGGATCTTCACCGTATCGCCTTTCGCCTCGCCGTTAATTAGGCGTATCAGCTCCTGATACGTCTCGGAAGCTTACGTACGCGTCAAGTCGGCTACGATTAGGCGACACCGCGCTTACGGTTGGCACCAGATCGGTTTGAATACGAAGGTTTAATGTAGCGTATGGTTATGTGCCGGTTTACAATACGTGAGATGGCTATCATAGCCATAGAACTTGATGAAGAGGAAGGGGCCAGAGGCAAGGGTGGACGAAGAGAAGTGAGTTCGGGTAAGGAGAGACGTGAGCACGGGAACTTCAAGTTGACCACGCACCGCATTGCGGGTCAGAGCCTGTTACGTTACGATTCCGATTAGTGTGCGTTGCAGTAGGCAATTTCATACAAACAATACTGAACGGCTCGAGGTGATACGGTGACGATCCCAAGTTGATATATGTGCTGTGAATTTTAAATTTTGTGTCCCACCCCAATCTACTCTTAAAAGGCCGGCAACACAATTTTGTGTCTATAGGCCGCAGTATCACTTAACATTAGGTGAGCCTCCTGCCCATTTGCCCCTGTTCTATAGCATACAAACAAGACAGAAACTTATATTGTCTTTGCAGAGTGATAATGAATCGTTTCCCATGGACCAAAATCCTTAAAATTAGCTACAATAAGCGTTCATATACGCTACGTTTGCGTCCCAGTGAGTTTGACGAGTTCGAGACACACTTGACTTTTAAACTACCCTCATCCACCGCGAGCAAACGATTGTGGAGATGTAGCGTGGAACATCATATGTTTTTTCGGTAAGATTTTTTATAATACATCTTATTATTCGATGGAATATAGCACCTATATTTCTGTGTCAGTTCCATTGATTATTCTACTTAAGGTACCTTAAGAACCTGGAGGAAGGAAACTGATAAACATCGAAGTTTTTGGTCTAAGGGTGAAATGTGGGGTCTTAAACTTAAAATTCAATACCACCCCCAGTATTGAATTTTAAGTTTTTGTTAAAATTTAACGGTTCAAAAAAATAATCTTTTGGGGTTCAAACGCATGATTATTGGTTTAATTCGCATATTCTACCTAAACCAAAGTCACAACAACAATCACATGCCACAGAACAGTTTTCTGACAAAATAATGTGAAAAAACAATAAAATATAAGCTATGGTTTTTTTTATTTTTTTCAGCCGAGAAATTCCAGTAAAAGTTGAGCGTATTACCGGTTTCCCACGGCTCGGGTCGAGACGTCTGTCCTGTCGGAGGACGCTGAGACAAATGCGTTCTGAAATTCATGCACCCGCGCTTCTACCCGCATGACATTATTCAACTACCGACATTATTATTCAACATACATAACTAAAACATTATTAAATAACCAATATTGAGTGTAAAGATATATCTAAATACATGTTGCTCACTTAAGTAAAAATTCTAACGTATAATTTTTTCGTTATTTTATAGACTGGTCAGATCAAGAATATTTCATAGTATTGTCTTTTGTTAACATAGCTTTTACACATTGAAAGAAAACAATTTAACCGAATTAAAGCTATTTGTATTATTATAAATTTATAATTATTTTCATAATTTTAATTTTTTTTCCGACGTTTCGCGTGCTAATACAGCGTGCGTGGTCACGGTGGCTGAAGACAAAAGTTGCTGAATATCAAAAGTGTCACAGCTGTAGAGAAAGTTGTGTTATCTGTATTTATTTCCCCGGAGTTGGTATCGACTAAACCCGTCATCTTTTAGCTAGATAACTTTAATCCTGTTAAAAAAAATTGCTTTCTTTCAAGAATATTTTATTCATAAACGCTCTATAAGCCACAAATTTCTATATACGTATTCATAACAGTGTTCAGTCGCTTCTCACAGCTGGATATTTATTTTATTATAGACTAGCTGCCCCCGCAAACTTCGTTTCGCCTTAATATGTTTTTTTTACTTAGCCTACCTCTTTAGTAGTAACATATAGAACATTTTACTATGCTACCGAGACTACAGAGACTGTTCGCTTAACCTTTAAAAATTTAAATAAATATTTAATGTCCATAAAAACCTTCCTCAGAGTTCAAGAAATAATATAAATTACTAAACGAGTTTTGAGCTTAGCAACATATTTTGCGATTCATTTTTATTTCTACAAAGCTGTAGATGTACTACTTTTTACTACTACACTTTGCTCAAATCTCAAAAGGTTCCACCGTGTTATATGGATGATGATATGATGCTTATAAAAACTTAGCCTTATTGCATCTTTCGTCTCTTTCTGTCAAATTATGTTTAAGCCGAGATAAAAAGTGACAGATGTCATGTCCACATTAAAGGTAAAAAATTTAGTTTTAAAGGGAGCGTTCAATTATGACTTCACGCAATTTTTGGCGATTCTTGACCCCCCCCCCCCATGAAACGCGCCGTAACGTTTCTGTTTCCAATAGTAAAACGTTTCGTAACCAACCCCAGTGACTCTTTAAACCTAAAACTTACCAATATATGGTGTAAAGTACTGGAAAGTAGAAAATAATATTAACAATAACGCGTAATCCCCGTCCCGCATCAAGGAAAAAATTCGTTACGTAATACTTGAACGCTGCCAAAGAAACCAGTTAGCACATTTTAGTTTTAGATATATATTACAGATATGATAGCTTTAAATGGATGCTTTGATAAGAGACTTTAAATATATTATATAAGCGTCCAAAATTGGTGCCTTCGTCCAGCGTGCCAAAACTATAGATAAGTTGGTAATAATGTTAGATATAACGAAAACCGTTAGCTAACATATCTTAATTTAAAATATCGAATGGCTGATTGAACCGCGAAAAAAAACAATATAAATTTGAACATAAAATTACAATTACGAAATAATCTGTGACATTACGTTTTGTGATGTAAAAATATTTGAAAAAAGAATGTAGCGTCTTTTACATACCATAGTCACAATTTTGAAAATGGAATTATGTTTATACACTAACTACTAATACTAAAATGTATGTATTAGTTACACTTATTTGTGATTTCACGAACTATTGACGTATATTTCGCAATGTTTAATATCAAATTTTTACATATTATGCCATTTGTTGTTAAGAGTTTTAGATATATATTTACTATAGCTTTAATTTTAAAAGTGCCATTATTGTAATATGTTATAAAACCATTTAACAAAATTTATTTTTAACTTTTTTGTAGCAATTTAAATTGTTTTTTTTTATTATTGCCAAAACATTAGGTTATATTATTGCCAAAACAAATCTATGATGCTTGAGGTCATTCACTTCTAAAGGTCAAAATCAGGCATCCTTCACAAATAGTCTGTGCGGAAGCAAAAACGCTGTGGTGTTTATAGGATCTAATATTATTCTTATTTGCTGTGCGCCATTTCATTTATTCAAATTAGTTTCAATATAAGATAAGGATATGTTGAACTATAATTACGTAACAGTGTCATAATCAACAAAAAAAAACATTGATGACGGCCTCAAATCCGATGATTTTCTGCATAAACTCTAGCAAATTTTAATATTACATTAAATTTGCAATTAGCGCCATCTAGTGAATTAATTCTGTACTAATACAACAGTTACAGTTAGTATTTCACAGGTTTGTTTGACACACTCGGAGAGGAGACTAAGTGCGAACGATGACGTCTGTTTATTAAAATCCAATACCCATAGATGTTTAAGTTAATATTTTAGCTTTGTAATAAGAAATATATAATTTCATATGATTAAAAATAATTATTTAAATCCTCTGTGTTAGTAATACGATCAAAGATCACTGTTCTGTGATTTTACATTAGCTAATAAATGGACCAGTTACCAAACAGTATACCTGTAACAAGGTTAACGGAATATTTTCATACGCCATACTACAAACCACACTGGTTTTCAAATGTAATGTTTTATGACTATTGTATACATATATTGAGAGATATTACAGATATGATAACTTTAAGCGGATGTAGCGCTCCATTGATAAAGGAGTTTACATATATATAAGCGTCGAAAATTGGTGCCTTCGTCCAGCGTGCTAAAATCATAGATAAGATCGTAACAATATTAGATATAACGAAAATCAACAATTAACATACCTTAATTTTAAATATCGAATTGCTGAATACCCGCGAAAGGAAACATAATTTAAAAGTACCTATTTATTTTTTTATGACATATTACTTTGTGAATAAAAGTAAAAAAAATCATTAATCGCACAAAAGTGGTTAAATATACACAGAATTTAAAAAAAACAACTACATAAAACTGCTCTGCACTACCTTTAATAAATATTCTCGATAGCTTTATACATAATTTTGTATACGCCTTATTAACGCCAGGTATTAACCCATTAAAGGTTCTTATATTTCGTTTTCTAGCAGAACTTTTACTTATTTTTAACTGTGCAACTATAATATAAGCAACTTAAAACTGTTTTAAATTTTTGCATTTTCTTAAGTCGAACCGATCGTTGCAGTATTTATAAAATACATTATTTAGTCACATCTACGACGATAAGGGCATATTGCATGAATGTGATGATTGTTTTTCAATTAAGATTACAAACTACCAATTTCTTTGTTTGTATAACTCCTAGTATAAATAACGGCTAATTCGGGTCACTTACGGTATTTGGTACCAAAATATTGTATAAAAGCTTTCGCAGTGTCAACAAGTTTCGTATCCTTTGTAATCGAATCAGTAACAAAATACATATTATGGAAGCTGTGGCAAACTTAAAAATTTTTGTAAGTAAAATTTTCTTTTACTAGAATTAAACTATGTATTTCTAAAAATAAATATCCAAAATACATAGACTTATCTATAAACACTGTATTTGACACTATACAAAAACGTACGACACTAATAATTTAAAATCTTGATTAAGCAATTCGCTTGTAAATGTGTGATCTTTAGAAGATACTTCGTTGTATAATATTCGGAACATAATCAATCTATTTATTATAATGCTTGGCGTATGGATGTACGTTTGATTCCCGGTGAAACAATAAAGCTGATATTTACGGTACAGGATTATATGTTATATAACCCGGAGCTTAGATAAGATAATTTATTAAGTATTATTAAATAATAAATAATTCTGAACTAATATTTTACAGACAACAGCTGCTATTCATTATATAAACAAATTTTTTATGTATGAGTTAATAATACATAAAAGCCATGGCTTAAACCCATCTCCCATGTTCGAAATATTATTTTAATTAACCATTGTTTGGCGAAGGTGTCCTTGGTGGTTTAATTGTTTAAATTTACATTTAGAGGTACAATGCCTGAGGCCGCAACGATAAATTCTACATTCCTACACGTTACCGATTATTAGTTAGTTAATAAAAATTAGGAAAGCTTTCCACGGCAAAAGCTACATTATCTGTAAAACAAGGCTGAAAAATATCTAAACTGTCATTGTTGAACGTGTCACTGTCAAAGAGGCAGTATCTATTCAGGGATGTTAAATATCTTGATACTAAAGAACTTGTTATAATCTATGTTTAGCAGTAATGTCCGATGTAAGCTTGTATTGTATTTTGCTCTTCTAGGTTCTTCTAGCTCTGTTATCATATATCCAGCCAGGCCTAACAGCTCCCAATAAACCGAATCTTCTAGAACATGCATATTTGGAAAAACTAAATAAGCCCTGGTTCACACCAGATATACCTCCCGAGTTTCCCAGGAAAGGTGAGGGACTTTGCAAAGGAAAGAGATGTAAAGTTAACTGTGATGATTGTCAGGTACACGTGCCGTTAGATGGTAATTGGGAATATATAAATAATTAAAATAGTAAACTGTTTTATTTTTTTTAAATACAGTACCTAATAGTACTAGTAATATACCTTACACTTAGTTTAAATATCGCTAAGTAATGAACTGTGCCATTACGACAATAAAGATAGGAGGATTTTTGCACATTGACCGTCAAATATTTTCCCGTTTATGTCTCATAAACACAATATATTTAAGAATATTTTTGGGTTTTGGATTCGGAATATCCACAATCCAAGCTACAAGTCAAACTCTAACATCACCGTTGGTCGCAAAACCGTAGTCCTGAAATGCGTGGGGAACAGACATTCACAGAGCAGTAAGGTCGCTCAGGCCTACGAAGTGTTTGGAAAACTTCTGAGCTTCTGGATGGAGTAAGGCTGGCTTAATTAGCCAGGACTTTACGCGTAAAGGACCAAATGGGCTTCTAAGTGCGGAAAATGAGTCCACATGTACAATATACATACAATATATTTTTGGGTTTGAGTAATGTCTCTCAAACAGCTTCTTACGATATCTTTTCAATCGCTTATTCCTGAAGTTCTTGTTAGTGTTTCCCTTGGTCAAGGCATCACGCGTGAACGGCTGAACCGATTTCGCAAATTTTAAGAAAATAGCGCGGAAAATTTAAGAATGCCAACCATAATATTAAGTAATCATGAAATCTGTTACGATAGCAATTTTTTTAGTACATAGCGCTTTTACAATTCAAATTTCTTTCGTGTAGGTGACGTTTGACATAACATTGACAGACGTGCTGCAAATATCGCCAAAGAGGATGAAAAAAAAAATCGTTTAAAACAAATGCGTCGATCGGGGTTATTATATTGATAAAATACATATAAAATAATAACAGTCGCTAATTGTTTATGGTATTAATCCCATGTCGGAATACCAACAAAAGTATTTATATACGCGCCAGAAAACCAAACAAAGAATGTTTTATATCATAATTTTTAGTTAACTATACTAATTCGAAATCAATATTCATAGTTAAGACAAGACAACGTCTGTCAGGTCCGCTGGTTCTAGATAAAAAAGGCAACATCAAAATGTTTTAGTGTTAAGATTTTTATGTGACAACTGTATCAACCAAGCAATTTCCACATTGTTACATGCCTTGACATTACATTATCTCAACATAATTTATACCCATTTTATTATTATAACATAGTTATTATATTGTTGCGTTTAACAAGATTCATACTTAGATTAGGTACTTGCATAATCCTCTGCCTCTGTCTTCTATGCCGATGTGTAGCGATGTCCGCAATACAAATTTAATAACGTGAAATAAGTGATACCTGTATCTTATATGCCATAATAAACATATTTAATGCTTTGTGACGAAACAAAACAGCTAGATTAAAACTCCAACAGCACACTATTTGCCGTAGTTACTTGTTAACATAATTGGTATGTTTACTGTTTAGGTCTGGGCCTCAGATTTCGGTTTCTGTTTCGAGATCTTTTATTTTTTCTAATAGACAAGAAGGCTAATATGATAAACTGATAAGCCGTCTAACCTAACCTAACACGCTTTTGGGTTTATGGCATGCCGGTTTTCTCACGACGCTTTCCTACACCGTACGAGCGAGTGTTTGATGCGTAGAAGGTCCATTGCACAGTTGGGGTTCGAACCTACGATCTCAAGGATGACAGACGCACGCTGAAGCTACAACTCTATACGGGCTCTACAGGTTGTATTTATAGGTTATCAAAAATAACAAAATTGCCCCATTATTTGCGCATCTCCGCTCCTGTGCCCTACTTCAGTTCTGATTAGGTTTTCCGCTGGCGTGGTGACCCAAAGCGAGTACTATCTTCCAAACTTAGTACCGATTATATGGTATACAGCTTTGTATATGTAAACTAGCAATATTGGTCAAGGTTGGGTGAGGGATTGCAACCTCTAAACTGCGGAATCGCTTTGCTTTAAGTCACTATACGTCTGGCAACCTAAACGCACTGACGCATAACTTTCCTCCAATATTTCCCGCCAAATGACCTTTCATTTGAAATAAAGGCTATGTATATTGTCATTGATTTATAACCAACTGGCACGTTTTGAATAAAATGTAGTGAAAATGTTTTGCGCAACGGTATTTCTTGTATTAAGTTTATTTATGTATATTAAATGTGACGACCCGAGAGCAGAGCAGGGATATCCGAGTGGACTAATGTCAGTATGTATGTGTTTCTAGTTTATTTATCGATAAGTAATGTTTATTATTAAAACTACAAAGTATATAACGTTTTTGTGAGTAACACACGTTCCTAAACGTGAATTATAAAACTAAATCTGTGTTTTTTTTACTAAGTTGCTGATCCCATTGATACTATAACGTAATTTCCAAGGCAGAAAACAAGTACAGAGAACATTAGTTTATACTTTATAGATTGATATTTAATTAGCTTTTTATACACTTCACTTCAATTATGGATACAATGTTGTGTTGTTCCCACAGTGATGTAAGACACAGCATGATCATATTTCGCGCCTTGCGGATATAGTTGATAGAGACTGAGGTTCGGTTTTCACATTGATTTGTATTTAAATGTAAATTTACGTGACGTTCATAATACATTACCGACATGTATAAATTATAGTTTAAAAGTTATGTTTTGAGATTTTTTGAAACAAACCCCGCACTAATTAAAATGCCTAACGTCTTTTAATTACAATAAATATGTTAGTCAAGCCTTCTAACAAATTTGTCAAAAAACGACAACGTAAACATGCGAACAATGCAAACAAACCTAAACTCTTTTCTTCTTTTGTATTTCTTAATTCTGCTTCACAATAGACCGAAATCAATTCAAAATGTAGAGTCGTCAATAAGCTTACGAGCTTCAACGTTTACCACTAGAAACTAGCTCGTTAGTATGAGGTATACTTAGCTAAGACTATATGAGTCAACAGATTTGTCAGTTGAGCTAGCGTATTTTACGAAAGAACCGGTCTGAGAACCATAACATTTAATTGTTATATTTTCTAATAACAAACAGTTTCCATGTCCTATACTTGTGACTACAGAGTACTAGACAACTTAGGAAGCACTTGCTTGGGGTAATCTGATGATTACGTTGGACATGGAAACGAGCAAATATTACATCCGCACGATGCTCCAGGCTTCTTTATGAAGTTAGAGTGAGATAAAAGTTTATTTATCACGTTTCATATCACTTGAACCGTTTTGATTAAAATTAAAACTTTGATTAATTGACAGAAAGTTTTTTTATGTAAAGTTAACGCACGCAAACGCCCGGACATTACTTAAATATAAATATGAAGGAAATGGAGACTTGCAATCTGTACCTCACTAATTATATCAAATTACAGTATTAAGAGTCTTTCAAAGTGTTCTAGTTTTCATACATTTGCAATAAATTAAATATTTAGACAATATTAGTTCTTATATTGTGGTACTTTAAAGGTTTAGATATATCTTATACAGTATAAAGTTATATATAGTATATGTGTGTATAATGTATGATGAAATAACAAAATAACTGACAAATATGTCTAAAAGTTAGATTTTACTTTTGAAAAATGTCTAAATGTCAGTTACTCTCAGTATTTTCCAAGTTTCAAAGCCCCATTTTCTGTAATAATTTCAGGTCCTGGTTCCACAAAGCCAGCGACAATACCCAGGAGCCAGCTGAAATATCTCCACTTCGTCGTCCAAGGTGCAACCAACCGGCAGAAGTACACTTATTGGACCGCTAAAAATATTGCGAAAGATCCAAGGATAGATTTTAGAAGGTATCAACGAGCATTACATTTTTTCTTTATTATATAAATTAAAAACTCGATGTGGTATTTTTATGTGATATAATTGCCATAATTTTTTTGCAGGCGCTTAATTTTAAAAAAACTTAATACTCTTGTAATGCCTTGAACATCGATAAAATTCATTTGTGATTTATTCTTTATCTCTCTTTACATCAAATCTTCTTCATTCTTTTTAAGCTTTTTTGTATAAACATCAGTTAGGAAAAAAGTCTAATAGAGAGAATTTATATTTTAGGAAGACCCTGGTAGTGGCAATCGGTTACTTGGACAGCACAAATTTCCCGATATCCATGATACTAACAAATGAATACATAAGGAGAGGATATAATGTCATTCTTATCGACAATCAGAGATTTGCTACTGTGCATTACTTTTTGTAAGCTTATTCTTCCAATTCAAAACATGCTCAATGCTTAAGAAAACACTTTTTAAACGGAAGCTATGTATTATTATTATAAACTTATAGTTATTTACATAATTTTAAATTTAAATTTTTTTCCAACGTTTCGCGTGGTCACGGTGACAACCGTTTAAAAAGTGTTTTCTTAATGTGTAAAAGCCATGTTTACAAAAGACAATACTATGCTTAATGCTGCCTGCATTTTATTTATTATAATTGAAACTTTATAACAGTATATAATTTGTATTTATTAATTAACGAAAACCTTATAAATTATCTTTTCACAGAGCAACGCGCCTTATGCGACCCGTCGGCAAACACGTAGCAGAAGTCCTAGCTATCCTCACTCGTTCGGGTCTAGATCCAACTAAAGTAGAACTTCTAGGGTTCAGTCTAGGTGGCCAGACTGTCAGCTATATAGCTAAAAACTTCCAGGTGTTGACAGGGCGAAATATCTCTCGAATAACTGCACTAGAACCAGCTGGTCCCTGTTTTAGAACACTAGGTCCGACAGAAAGATTGGAATCGACTAACGCTGACTTTGTCCAAGTTATTCATACAAATATTGACGGCTACGGTATGGCGAATAGGATGGGCCATGTCGATTTTTATGTGAATGGTGGAGAATATCAGCCGGCTGACTTGAATTTATTTCCGTGTACGGCTACTTGCAGCCACTTTAGAGTGTTGGCTCTTTGGGCAATCGCTGTACGGAATCCAGAGAAGTTTATTGCAATAAAATGTAATACGATTCAAGAAGCAAGGGATGCCGAATGTTATAAAAATAAACAAGTGACAAATGTTATGGGCTTAGACGTCGACGTGAAGAAACATGGTATATTTTTTTTGTCGACCAGTAAAAGTTATCCGTTTTATTTAGGAAAGGCTGGTATTAAAAAGGAATTTGCAGCTTGGAGACGTATAAGTGATATAAATGATTCCAATGAGACTGATATTTATACGTAGATTAGAGGCTGTGGTATGATTTCTCTTGTTAATAATAAAATATATCGCTCAAAAAAAAATCTAAAGGTTTTTATTTAAATCATAAGAACACAATAGATGTCGCTAATATAAGAAAAATAATTTTATAACAGCGCTATCTATCGCGGTTGTTATTAATACAATTTTCAATTTAACTCATGTGTCGCATTGACGTAAAATTGACATATGTGCGGAAAACCTTGACAGCCTTTCAATTTTTCCTAGTACTTCAACATGGTGCTCTATTCTCGCGCTTTTCTTTCGAAATTAAATCAATTTAACGTAAAAATGAGTTATAATTTAGTATAATTAAATAGCTGTGGTGCCGTGATATTATTAAAATTTGCAGTATTATTAAATATTTAGTAAATTTTATGTGAAAATCCCCACATCGCTTCAGATCAATTCTGTCTGTAATATTTAAGATCTGATTTGTTATTTAAAGCGTCTTACGTAAGTATTATTATACATTTTTTTGTTATTAAACATTGTAGTTTTCAAAGGCGAAAGCCAATTCGTGTCACGTAATTGTTTATTTGGCTTTTAATAGGTACACAAAATTATTTTCGACACCCATTTTTTCGTCGTATTGGCTACGTTTAATGTTTTACAATTACAAGCTATTCATTGCGAGGGATCCACGAAGAACTGGTTTTTGAAGGATTTCTTATTTCTCAATTGCTGGCTAATTCTTTGTATTTTACCTGTTTGCTCGTATTAGAATTATGATGTCATGTTTTATGTATTCATTAACAATAATTTAACCATCTTATAAGGCATACAATTGGTAAATGTTTTAGTTTTATTTAATATATGATAAGTTATCAGATGTCAGTAATGAAATAACATAGTAAATAAAACAAACAGTGTAACTTCCATTAAATTAGCTATGCAAATCAGATATCATTGCAATTATTATTTTTGTTAAATTAAAACTATACATCATACAGTATTAATGAATTATAGCAAACTAGACTTAAAAAATTGCTTCAATAAAATTCAAAATAGTAAATTTTTCCTACTATTGCCACTATTAGTAGTAATTTTATTTGGAATGAGGTCATTTAAAAATGATAAGGAAAAATATTTAATTTGTTTTTAATAATCAAGTGACTAAGTGTTAATGTGCTGGGATTATTTCATAATGAAGTATTCTAAAGAAAACACTATTTTGCCAGATTGAAACGTTGGAAAAATTTAAAATTATGTAAAATAATTATAAGTTTGTAATAATACATAGCTTCAATCTGGTAAAAAAGTGTTTTCTTTAGAATACTTCATTATGAAATAATCCCAGCACATTAACACTTGGTATTTCTATTGATTCTATCTTTGGGAAAATTAATTTGTATACATTATGTTGCACTTACATGGAAAAATAATTAAGACAGAAAAGATACTTCTAGTTGATAATATTTATTTTCATAATTTTCTTATTATATTGAGGTTGTGCTAAAAAAACTGTTTTTAAATAGTACACAAAACCACAGGTTTTAATTGACAGGCACTCAAAAAAATATTTTTTTTCTCCTTAGTTAATTAGCAATAATAATGCAAGTACATCATTCCTATTTTCATATTAAAAATTATTTGTATTAACACAATAATGAGTAATTGAATACACTAATTGTTGATTTTGCTATTCAAAATATAAAATTAACATCACATTAACCTTTGTTACATTTGATCAATAATTTTAAATTTTATTATTTAAAATTATACTTATAATTGTATATATGCGCATTTACTTTATGTTCTGGTGATTCAATTCGAAAAGTTTATATATTTGCCACTGCTTTATAGTAACCAGTATTGGCCTCAGTGTGCAAGTCACACACCTTTGCTCTTGTATTCGCATCCCAGCATTGTTGTGCATATTTCGAGGTGGTCAAATACCTGCCTGTTAAAGGTCAAAGAAATTGTTTAATACTTGCATAAAATTCCATATCTATCCTATTTGATATTAACTATCAGTATAAAATTTGAACTAGCTCCTCAAGCCTTTACACTGATACCTGTACTAATTGAATGTATGAATAAATTGTTATCACCGAACAAGAATGCCTGTGAAATAAACTGTACATAGAATATGAATCTACGGCCTGTAGCAATTAAATCTAGCATTTTGAAGTAGTTTACTTAAATAAATTAGCTTCGGTTATATTATACAAGTCTTCAACGTATATTAATCGTAAATTGAAGGCCTCGCATCGCTTTATGACATCATACGTTAGATCACGGCGTGATTCAATAAAGATTTACAAAATAAATAAACATATTTTAGATGACAAACTTCAAAGGAGATCCAGGAATAGCCTTTCATCATTGAACTCACTTAAGCTGGCAATATAAATTTCTGAGTATTGTAGAGAAATGTGGTGGTTGACATTACATTTCCTTCATCTATAGATGTACAATCCAACATACAGAATGTTTATATTCAATGTTTAATTCGAAGCACTAATTCCTTAGATAAGCCGTTTTATCCATTAGTAAAGATAAATGAAGGCGGTTTATATTTTGTCCCTTTCGGTCAGATTGTGTTATGGCCGTGATGGAAAGAGATACATGTGCATACATGTGTGTACAGATGAGTGTTAAAACGGTGCAATAGGAGGATTTTTTTTTATATAAAGGAGGAAAAAGTAAACTTATTAAAGTATTAAAACTACTTATAATATCTTAACATTACTTCTAATCATACGTTATAGCTAAAGCTCTCAGAGAATGAATGAATGCGAAAAAACCATTCACAAGGCCATGTACGCTGATTTTACAATTCGTCTCGTTTATTTACTCTATAAGTGCCGCGACATTGATAAGGAAATATTCTATAGCTCAGAGTACATTTATGAATTTGACCAAAAACTTTTAATAAATTAAAGCCATACTTTAACTATAATACTTTAACTATAATGATATAGTGCTCGTTCGAGCCTCTAAAGCTTATGCCTCAATTAGCTCAAATCATCATATTTTACCCGTCTTCAATTCAATTGAATGCTTCTATGTAGGCAATTATAATTTTGCACTTCATGAAATGTAATTAAAAAAAAAATGTATATTTATTATTTTTAAATTGTATTTCCTTATTTGATAAAAGCTCATCTATCTTTTAGTACTAATTTTATATACAAATACTAATTTAAAAATAGATTATGTTCTTAGTAAACAATCATTAAAGATTTAATTCCGATTTCTAATAACCACTGATATTGCTTGTTTCGATAATGTTATCAATTTTGGTTTTATTGTATCTAGATTATACAACACCTCATTCCATTCGCTACGGCGCGTTAAATAAACGTATTTTTTATAATATATAGCCAATAAATTATTAATTTTATTTAATAGAAGTGATAAACATTTATAATTTTTACGTGGGTAAACTTATCCAAGTTTTAATAGAAAAAATAATGAAGATGAAAGACCCTTTGTCTCTTCTAAATGGTATGTTTGTAAAATTTATTTACTAATAATACATAAAAATCCTCGTTTTTATTGCCACAATCCGGAACTCTCGTGAAAAGTGTAACGTACGCCCCATTTTTCAATATCTCGCCCTAATGTAATATAACTTGGGCAGATACCTACTGGTGTCTCGTATGAGACGCGAACCACCACTTGGACCTGAAAAACCAGTTCTCTGAAACTCCCAATAGTAGTAGCGATCGACTTGAATTTTGTCTTTTGTGCCGAATTATCCCAAGGCACGTTAGTGCTACGGATATTGGTAAAACTATGTCCAAAATGTACCGAAAAACGTTCTTGGAAGGTCGGAAGTTGGAGAATATCCATATGAACCCGTAGTTTTTTCTATAAAAACGATTTCGTTGGCACCAAATGTTCGATAGTTTCGTCGATACACGTACTCTGTATAAGTTATTTGTTGGCAACAACAACTATTTGCCATGCATTTCAAAGCGAACGTGATAAATGTTTTTACTGAACTTAAAGCTTTCCATTTTTTTTTAAATTTAATGTCTCCGTTCAATTATTTTACCCAGTGAGGTATCGAAGCAATATTGGCATATTGGCTTTAATCTACTTTCTGTCTATGTACCCGTTTTACACTCACTCGTACGGTGAGGAAACCGGCATGTCTAAGGCTCAATAACGTCGCCATGTCAGGCATAGATTCCTCATCATCTACTTACCTATTAAAGATGATGAACAGATACAAGATCTTAGGCCCAGATCGACATGGTTGTAGCGCCACTGGTATTTGAATCACCTCTTCCTTCAAGAAAAGAGCGTACAAATTCTTAAAAAGCCGGCAACGAACTCGCGAGCCCTCTGGCATTGAGAGTGTACATGGGCGGGGCGGTATCACTTAACATCAGATGAGCCTCCTGCCCGTTTGCCCCCTGTTTTATATTAAAAAAAACCTCTGTACATTGCTAAATCAGTCAGGACAAACAATACTTATATACAGTTATTATGCAAATGTCTGCGGTTTTTAACTGATAATGAGATTTCAGTAATTAATCGAACTCCGCTTAGCGGGTTTTTATTAATAAAAATATATAAAAAATGAGTAACTAAGGTAACTTATGAGAATAAAAATCGCTTAAAGAGTAAAACGCTTTTGCTGCTTAAAGGGTTAAACTAGTTTTGTTCTGTATGAACCCACTGTTAACATGGTCGTCAGGACATGTGATCCAGTAAAACGATTAATCAGATCATCATTTAATAATATATAAAGGTACATCACAGCTGGATTAATTCAAATAAACTTTCCGAAAACTAGAATCGGCAATATTCCGTTATTTTTAATTCGTATTCATTATATAGGTTTTATTATCATACATTAGTGGAAAAGAAACGTATCGATGCCTCTTTAATAACTGGTGGGTTTCAAGTTTTTATTGATGTGACATATTTTTCGTTGTTTACTGAATGCCTCTCTCAAAAAGCCGTAACCGATACATCGACTTGCCTCCACGCCACTCTATGCTCAGCTTGTCATGGCATTAAGGATATTGAGACCCATAATTGTATTAATTTGCTCAAACCAATGGGTAGGCGATCGATCCTGACTAATTTGACCACCACCTATTACTAATTTGTCGAGACAATTCGGTTCTCTGCTGGCAATATGGTGAAAGTAGATAAGCTCCCGTCTGCAAATGATAATTGACAGTCTTGTTATCTTAAGAGTTGCTTGAGGATGGACTTCTTGCAGTCCATGGTATTCGCATAATAAATATAACAAAATAATTTTAAAAGATTCCGTAACTATGTTTACTTATTACGCTTCAAAAATTATATCTTGCTAGAAGTAATAAAATGCCAGTTATTACGTCCATTTATAATGACCATTAATTGCAGCATAATAAGCGGTATTCTGTCGTGAAAATAAAATTGTTATAAATACAACTTCCGTCAGCGTTGGCATAGTTTGGCTCAGTGTGAATCAGCTGTTTAGATCTATTATTTTTTCTATGCGTCTTTGAGTTCGTGATATTTAAAATTGAATTTTTCTCTCGTCAGAGTAGGTCACCGGGCAAAAAACTAATTGTGTGTAATACATAAAGTTTTCTATTTTAAGGTTTAATACTCAGTTCAGCGATTTTCATGTTTTTTTTACAAATTGTTAATTTGATCAAGTATCACTTTAACGTTTAGCTGCTTAAAAATATCTTGGTTTTACAGACGGCTTACAGTAAAGTTTGTGGTAAGAGCAGAAATGAACAAAAATCTAAATTATTTATTAATACTAAGCAACTAATATTTTTACTACCATTAATATGCATAGAAACAAATTTTGATTCTATTAGAAAACTAACTAACAGCTGCCCACTGAAGTATTTCCGAACCAATTAGACTTAGGGTATTCTTAAAAGGTCGGCAACGCACTCGCGAGCCCTCTGGCATTCAGAGTGTCCATGGGCGGCGGTATCACTTAACATCAGGTGAGCCTCCTGCCCGTTTGTCCACTGTTCTATGTTTCTATGTTCTAAAAAATTGTTTATGTTTACTAATCTATACATCTAATGCGTTACTTAATACTTCCGAATAATTAAAGAGAATATAAAAATACACAATACTATTTTCTGTAACTATTGCTTATTACCGTAACTGATAATCGAATAGAATTGCAAAACATTTCTTTGTGTACTTCATGTTTTCTTGTCACAAACATTACACTCGTCTTGGTGACCTAAATAGTTTTTTTTTTTATCATACTTTTCTCATCCGGTGATTACAAGTGCTCGGTATTCTGACATTATGAAGGTTCTTTTATTAAAAACTACAGTATACATTTAAATTTTTTAATTAAATTTAAACTCATTTTCAAGGCACCATGCCTTGTAAATGATGTGTAGGGATGTGTAGACTAGATCTGTATAACTTATCTATGGCTATGCATCAATTACATCAATCAAACATCCTTATCATCTGTGGTTGTTTGAAACCTGGACTTGGTCAGATGTATCGTACGTTAAACAGATGTTTAACTAAAGTTTTCGGGAAAAACAACGGACAAAATAAAATAAGTAATAAAACAATACAATACAAACTAGTAGGCAAACTGAAGTTATCACGTTTTCTAAGAAAATTTGTCTCCGAAACAAAATTTCCAGACTTACAATAATGTAATTCGGCAATTCATAATAACGTGCTTATTTTTTTCAGCGTTAAGATGGTTGGTGCGCAACTGTAACACCAAGATGTCAAATCAGACTGGACTCAAGCATGTCGCCACTGAGCCGACGAGACTTGAGAGCAAGCGTGAGTATTAATCTTAAGGAAGGGATATACTGTTATGGGTAGTAAAACTACTACAGACGATACCGTTTGATTATCGATTACCGTTGATCGGACAAACGCACGTCTTTGTTGTAATGTGTACTACAATGAGTGACGTAGACTATCTATAGACAATTGACGCATCGAATCTTATTGTTACCGGTTCATATTCTTCTACTTTTAACACAAGATTCTCCATTCCTTTTTTTCATACAGCTGAGCTGTCGGCTAATTGAAACTTGATTTGTATTTACTGACTTTCACGTTTTAAAAACAAGTGTTACCTCATTTACTAAATATATGGTAGAATGCATATAAATAAATTGACCTTGACCTTGACAGTAGCCAAATAGCCATGTATAATGTTTAGTAGAAACAATAGCGGAACGCATTTTGAATAATTAACGAGAACTTTAACGTAGTTGAAGTAATGTTATTTGAAACTGGCTGGAAACATTGTATAATGATACTTAATTGTTATTATATTTACGTTTTTTTTTATAATTAGTCTAGCCATAAATACTGTTATAAAAAACTTCTCTTTTTTTTAAATTTGGAACACGTTTATTGTTTTAAAAAATTGTTTCGATTTTGCTCCATTTCACGTTTCGTGTTTATTAACAAATTACATCTAACTCTGACCTCAGCCCTTTAGACGTCAAATTATAGTCAGTTATAGAGGACATGGCCTACTCTAAACGACACCGCGACATTGAGTCTCTTAAAAAAATTTTTGGCGCAAGCAGTGGCGAAATTTCCCTAAGAAACAGTTCGTAAATCCATAGATTCTTGGCCAAACAATCAAGGTCTGTATAGAAGCCAAAGGTAGCTATTTGGAATAATTTTTTTTTGCAAATATTTAATAAATGTTTTGGTATAAATTTTCAATAATTAAGACATTTAAAAATGCATTTACATTTGTTATATTGTTTTAGTCTAAAACGTGATTAGACGTTCGTTTGTGAGAGTCAAACTTTCATATTTTTTTTAACATTCCACCCGGCCGTGTTTACCACCAAAACCAATGGTATCGGTGTACGCAATTAATACTACATAAAAAAAATCAATTTCGCTACAACCTTTTTAGACCTGGGCCTCAGATTTCTGTATATGTTTAATGATCATTTGTTAATCGAATAGGCAAGTAGGTGATCAGCCTTCTGTGCCTGACGTACGCCGTCGACATTTTGGGTCTAAGGCAAGCCGGTTTCCTCACGATGTTTTCCTTCACCGTTCGAGCGAATGTTTAATGCATAGAAAAAAAATCCATTGGTGCACACCCGGGGATCGAACCTACGACCTCAGGGATGAGAGTCGCACGCAGAAGCCACTAGGCCAACACAGCTCTAAATTAATACTATATAGGTGAAATAATACATCGTGGCATGTGCAAAGAACGCTGCTCACCAACTATCACAAAACGTATGTCATATATATACACTCCTGTGTTGATAATATCTCCGAATGTCCTAGATTATGCAAACTGGATAGTTCTTTAAACTAATGTTTCATTCCCGTTGGCATATCTTGAAATCTTGCATACCGTCGAATCAAGTGAGTTAGAATCAAATATTCGGCCCACAATTGCAGAAATTCTCAAGCACTTACAACTTTTAATAGGCATAACAATGTATCGTTGTATAAATTCCAGGCGAACGACGTCGTGGTGCGGCAGGCCGAGCGGCCGCATTACGAAGGGCTCCGTCAGACTCTGATTGTTCCGGGGAGACGGCTTCCCTATCTGCGGACAGCGGGGAGAGGTCTGTCAGACCATTGCCACCTCCACCAAGGACTGGCAAGTCCAGAGGGTAAGTGTAAGAAATTTATATTTAAACAACTATGTCGTTTTATTCACCACCAAAACTACAAAGAATTCAGTCAGAATACTACGGATGACAGATCCAATAATCCAAAAATGCGTGGATGTCAAAAACGAAGTGGACGTGTCACCTCGATGGTCGTGGTTGTTTAACTGAACGCTCTTCTGCTTCTCGCACTGTTGGCCTTCAACACCACTTTGTAGGTCCAGCTGTCCATTGAAGTATTTGCCAACCAATTCGACTTAGGGTATTCTTAAAAGGTCGGCAACGCACTCGCGATCCCTCTGGCATTGAGAGTGTCCATGGGCGGCGGCATCACTTAACATCAGGTGAGCCTCCTGCCCGTTTGCGCACTGTTCTATGTTGCTATGTTCTAAAAAATTGTTTATGTTTACTAATCTTTACATCTAATGCGTTACTTAATACTTCCGAATAATTAAAGAGAATATAAAAATACACAATACTATTTTCTGTAACTATTGCTTATTACCGTAATTGATAATCGAATAGAATTGCAAAACATTTCTTTGTGTACTTCATGTTTTCATTCAAGAAAAGGGCATACCAACTCCTAAAAGGCCGTCAACTGGCGAGCCTTATGGCAGTGTGAGTCTCCATGGAGTATCATTTAACATCAGATGAGTTTCTTTGCCCCTGGCCTATAAAAAATCGTGATAAGTCAAGTCAAAATTGTAATAGACGTAAGTCTTATTTTGTGATACGTTTTCAAATATCGTGACACATTAAACCACAGTCGGCATTCACGTTCCGTTTCAAGGTCTATATAGATAATAAAACTGATTGAAAAGCTCAGATCTTTACCAAATTAAATTTCATAGTTTTATAAATTCTCGTTTTTTTAATATCGCTCACACGAACAAAATTTATCTGTGATATTAAAGCAATAAATTTTGGTATTTTAGGTCGTAATTAGACGAACTAAGTATTATGAAAAAAGTTTGCTTTTGTATTGTGGAGACTCATTAAATGATAATTTAAAAATCTGTAATTGTATTGTTTTATTGTAGATGAAACCATACATATTATTTAATTTAACTATCAAAAGAACATGCAACGCTTACTAGCAAAGTTGTGATAAGTTTATCTTTTATGTTTATAAGTACTTTCTCACTATAAATCCCAATTATAGTCAGGGGGTCAGTAGACGTAGGTACAGAAGATGGAAAAAAATTAGTTGTATATAGCTAGTGAAAACCTCCAAACTGAGCTTGACTGTACTATAAATAAAAGTAATTAATATATATAAAACAATTTCTTTTTGACAAATTAATTTTTAAAAAATGACTTTTTCTATTCTCTATCAGCCTTACCCTCGCCCTTGTATATGTGTTGATTCATGCTTTAAAACGCTTTTAATACTTTTACAATGGTAAATAAGTCTAAAGTCGTAGTAAATTTTTTCATTCAAATTCAACCTGGACAAACACCAACAAAATACTGCACGTGTAGTATACGTTATATAAAGTTAAAATTATTTTTAAATTCTAGACGTCGCCGTGGCAGTGAATGGGAGGTACTGGAGGGATTAAAAGATGGGCAGAGGTTTGATAAGAGACCGGAAGTGTTCAACGGGTACCTGCATAAGAAGCGGAAGTGGCCTCTTAAGGGTTGGCACAAGGTAACACATGTAATTTAAAGGAAATTATTATTTAATGTATGTATAGGATGTGCACGTGAGGCGAGCGCCATACAATAAAACATAATTTTCAGGCTAAACAGCAGTATATGAAGGAAACGTCAAAAGTCACAACGCACTTATATTTAAATTAATTACACAGCACAGCGTAATGAAAGTAACAAAAAATAATGAGAGGGAAAATTGTTATCGCGAGCAGAGTTTCCACGTTTCGTACGTTATGGTGAACTGCTCGCACTGAGACTGGCTGCAGGCCCCGCCCACAAAGAAAAGAAAAGAGAAATGCTATTCTTGTGTCCCAAATTCTTGTGCTGTGTGTCTACCCTCGAAACAATGTAACAAACATTAACATCAACCAAACAAAACAATCAATAAACTAAAATATAAAGATTTTGGTAGGTCATCTAAAAAAAAGTTTTTTGATTAATAGTTTTTTTTTTAAATCTGATTCCAGAGATTCTTCGTAGTAGACGGCGGTATTCTAGTCTATGCTCGATCTCCTTCTGACGTGGCGCGAGGAAGACTCCACGGATCTGTGGATGTCGGTCTGTCTGTGATTTCGGCTAAAGCGCGGCGCCGGCGCATCGATATAGATGCAGATGAGTTCATATACCATTTAAGAGCGAAGACTCCTGAAGTTTTCAGAACATGGTTGAATGTTTTGAAGACGCATCGGTGAGTAATATGCTTATTTTTTTTATCGTATATAAATGTTAGTTATTTCGACTATGTATGTATGTATATTTTTAATAACAATGCCTCCTGCTGATAGAGGATCTTTGACAATCTGAGACAAATCTTTGTTTTTAATTTATTTTATTATTATTTATTACTTAAGATGTCATGTGGAACTTGGTGTAATGGTTGCAGCTCCTTACAAACGTTTTGTAAAAAAAAACTTTGCGTATAAAAAGAGTGGTGGAGAGTTTATTGCCAGTTCTTCTCTTCCGTTCTACACCCTTGATTTGAGAATTGGCAGTAAATGTAAAGTTTTTGTTTTGACGTTTGTTACCTTTATGAATAAATATTTTTTTACTTTGACTTTGTATTAAAAAAGTAAAAACATATCGACTCTAACAATGATCGATCCCCTTTCTCCTTTCTTCCCTAGACAGTTTAATATAGGTTTATTCAAGCGGTTAAATTGGCATCTCCTGGAGAAACGTATGTCCAATACTGTATTTAAAAAAAGTTTGTCTGTTCCTTTGTGGTAGCAATCTATGACATAGTGGGTGATTTTTTAAAATATAATAATAACATTTTCAGATTATACAGACAGCACTTATTAACTTTCGGTGCGCGGGAGTCGGTACCAAAGATACATGCGCCAATAGATGACCTACCTCCCACAGATACCTCGTCACGTAAGTCTATACATTTTAACACAAATTTAAAAACTATGTAAATATACTATTAATATTTGTTGTCAATGGATACCAGGTTCGAGAATTCTTAGATCAATGGCTGATCGGTTTATGGACATGCTGTATAGTCGTGTTCGATTCTTGGTGAAAGTCGTACAAATTCGAAATAGCAATTGTTAAATATCACAATTAACCTTAAGTTTGAAACAAAATAACTATAATATCATATAAATCTCCTTTCCTTTTCTTAAAAATATTTTTTACCAAAGGTATGACTCCTTCGAGCATTGAAAAGACATCAATCTGCACATCATCAAGAAATATTCCTTTCCTAGCAACTGTTTTTCCCGTCTCTATACCAAGTCCAATATTCAAAACAAAAGTTATTCCTATACCGAAATGCTATCAAACAAATAATATAAAAAAAATCGCTGACAAGCAACACAAAAGTCTATGTTCTATGAATTGTGTCTCTAAATGTAAAGAATACGGAAAGTCAGTTTCACCTTCTGAGACGGATGGTGAAAAACTTGAATATAGCGATTTTTATCCAACATCGCTTAGATTACAATCTTCCTTATTATGTAAATACTCGTTAAATTCGCCAACGAAGTTACCGGTTGATAGTCCATACAATCCAACGCAAAAATCTGAAGAGGATAGCAGTAGAACTCCAGCATTCTTCTTCTTTAAACCCAAAGAGAAATGTTTAGAATCACCTATGCGTAAGAGCAACAAATCAACGAATTTAGTCAAGTATAAAAATATGTACGAAGAACCTAAACTTAAAAAGCGACTGACTAAATGTATTTTATTAGCAAATCTTCACTCCAGAGATACCAATAATGCTAAATCAACAAAAAATATTGAAGTACAAATTGATGTTGATAAGCAAAGTAAATCGTTTCAAGATGCAATGACTACTTATGAATACGATTTGATAACGGAACGGCTAATGACGTCCGTTATTGAAACTGTGCAAAATAGCCATATGTTTAACATGTATGATGATAGTATAAAAAGCTATATAAGTCAAATTGTAAAAGAGCTTTACGCAATGAAACTATCTCCTACAGATGTACATCCTATTAAAATTTTATTTCGTTGTCTGCTAGAGTTTTGGCTTAAAAACACAGCAAACGAAAGTATCAGAGAACAAATAATGCAAGTGAAGTCAATAGATCGGCAGTCTAATAAATACTTCACCAAAGATGAAAAAAATTCAAGTTATCAAATAGAAAGTGTTACAAAAGAAACACAATTTTACGGTATGAAACCTAGAGAGAAAGCCGCTAATATTCCCAATGATGATGAACATAAAAAATCTAAAAAATCCAAAGAACTAACGAAGTTCAGTCATAACGATAAGGAACGACAGATACAGAAACTCGAAAGAATATTGAAAAATACTGTGTACATCTGTGAAACAGTTCGCAATAGTCGCAGTAAAGAAAAAGATATAAAAATAACAAAGAGGCTTATAGACAATATTGAAAAATTGTCTCATAAAAGCGAGATTAACAAGCCAAGTGTCAGCCCTCAGTGCGACGATTCTAACTCTTCAAACGAGTTGACCAAAATACAAGATACAATTAGTCACCTCATTAGTGAAACGGCTATTCCTGCTACAGTCGCTAAAGAATTCTTAAGTGTATATTTAGATTTGCTTCATAGCAGTCATAGCATTACTGACACTTGTTCGTCACAAGATGACTTAAAGGTCGTTTTACCTATATGCGATGTTGAAACTGAAAGTGTACAAAAAAAAGTATCTAGATCCGTTACTACCAGAGAGGTTTTAGGCGACAATATCAATGAAAAGAACAACCTTGACTCTGGACAAATGTACTTAAAAGATGTATTGGATAAAATAACAACTATATTCACCAAAGAAACCAATGAGCAGACTTATAATGATTTAAATGTTCACAAAAATGAACAAAGTCCGGAAATATCTGCATCTGAAGGTAACAAGAGGCCAGTGTTAGACGGCAATGTCGTAAGAAATCTAGAAGAAAATAAAAATGGCAATGAAACTCAAATCGATCCTTGGTTGCCTATTCACTATAACAGCACTTCAGATTCTGACAAGTTTTTTCGAGGTCAGCTATTGCCAATTGACATACCGCTTATTGAAAATAAAAGTTTCTCAAAATTCCCGATAGATCTTAAACCCTATTCAAGTAGCTGTGGCAGTAAAGAACGTAAAAATATAGTATATGATTCCGATCCGTATAGTAGTGGAGGAACGTCGAAAGCCTATAGAGAACGCGAGAAAATTGAAATTTTACCCGGAAGTGATATACCAAAGATTCCCGATAGCCCTGAATCAACCAATGTCACTGAATTTGATGATTCGCAATCTTGTTACCTATTATCGTTAAAAGGGTTAGCAGGAACATTCAAATCAAAGAAAAAGTCGCCGCCAACTGAAAATTTTCCCCCGTGCTCCTGTTCTTCTCAAAGCTATCCTGAAGAAATGAATGTCTTTGAAAAACAACCGAGAGCTATAGATGAAAAGTTCATACTGCTTCTCTTAGAAAACTTAGCATTGTTATCCAAGAACGTACCAAGTCTGTATAAAGATATAAACAATTTTTATTTAAAACTAAAGAAAAAACACGAAAAAGCCATTTTAAATGCCAGTAAAATTCAGGGTTTAAGTCTTCTAGGTAAAATATATAATGAAGATGGCGTCACCAAAAAGTTTGAAGATTCCGAAACGCAATATGATATACCTAACATGAATAATTTCAAAGAAACTACAACTAATACTAGCGTAGAATTTCAAAGAGACTATCGTATTAACAACGTAGCCATCAGTGCTGAGCATATTCTTAATAATAATGCAGAACTTCAAACTGAGGAAAAGGAAGTTGCTAGTTTAGATCCGGATCTACTAAAAAAATTAGCGGCCGTATTCGATATAAGCAGCACGCAAACTGATTTGAGCCAGTCCAGCGTAGAGGATATTTTAAAAACCGACAAAGCTGTATCCAATCAAAATAAGCACAGAGACACATGCATGAAAGACTGCGCGATTAACACGACAATCAAATATGTACTAACACCCCATAATACATCACAAAACTTACGAAACTTAAAACCTAAATCTAGATCTTTAAAAAATAAGGATATTTCAAAAATTAATAGAAGGAAGTGGAAAGTCCAACAAGATTTTATTAATGAAATGGTTTTGGGTCCTTCATATAAGAGATCTAAGGCGGCCCAAACGGAAACTCTGCGTCTGTGGAAAGATTTTAATGTCTATCAGCTATTTTTAAGTCAAAAATTCAAGCCGGTCAAATGCGTGTCGTCTTTGCACGTCACTCAGGAGAGTAGAAATGATTTAAAGACCATTTATAGGTGTACCAGCGATCCCTCATACTCCTCTGGTCAGTGCTCGTACCGTATCAGTAGCCAAGTCAAGAAATAGTAATAGTAATTTCAGAATTAAGTCAGTTTTAGTGCTTAAATATTGTAAAAGGCGTGTATTTTCCTTTATATAAATTAAATATAATAATATGTAGGTTGGTTAGGTTATATAGGGTAGTTTGAGGTGATACACATTATTACTACACTATATGTCATACAATCTCCTCGTAAATTCAAGTTGAGTATTGTGTTTTCCTTCCCTAGAATGAAATCGTAGCTTATTCAAATAATATTTAGTGTACATCATTAGTCCCATAGTAATGTTTCATTGCATGACAATTATATTCGATTCATTCAATCCTTTAGATGTATCTATTTTCAATGTGTTATGCATGTTTTACTATTATAATCCTTAATCTAATATATATAGTTTTCGCCTATCAACAACTTACCAAATTCACTAGAATTTGTAGTTTGATTCGAATCGCACGTTGGAAATGTAAGTGGGCGCTAAGGAAGATTCAAGAGTCTTAAAAATTGTATAGCTGCGTGTGTAGGTGAAGAATGTATGATTGAAGGCGTAATATTGATATTATAAGAAACAACTAAAAATCACTTACATTGTCAACGATACTTTTCACCACAATATAGTTTCATAGCTTGAACCCTGTGCCTGTGCCTGTTCTCAGGGCTGGTAAGTCCCACATCTGGGCCCTTGCGTGGGCCACAAGCCGGCTTCGTGTCTGGCACCCCTGGCGGCAGGCTGGCCAGTTGGATTATAGGTATGCTAAATTCAAAATTATTGCCAAATATCAGTGCTTATTAATTTTAACTCTTTTGAATAAATAACGATTTGTAGCCGCCAAAATTTATATGACTGTTATATGTTATATGATTGCGAGTTCACTTTTAAATAAATCTTCTTTATCTAACACGAATTTCTTATATTCTTTACATATATCAGTGTTTCGAGTGCTCTAAGACACGCTGTTGGGCTTAATCATTGTAATATTTAAATAAAGCAAGAAAATGTGGTTCAAGTTTTATTTAACAGTATTATACCAGCCATGTAGTTAAAGCAGGAACATATTATTGCTTTTTAGATACATAAGCATGCTATAAACCTATTTCCTTGTGTACTTTGATGATGTGACAATAATTACTCTACAATTACTGACACAAAGTAACGCTCTGTCTTACACAATGTTTGAATACTTGCGCTAGTAATACGGTGTATTAAGGAAGCGAAGGAAGTCGATGAATGAGTACCAATGTCGAGGAAAAGGAACATTTCGTCTACGCAATGTGTAGTATTTTAGTCTATGAAAGTATCCTTGACCAACAACTACATTTAAGAAAATACTTTTTAAACCGATTGAAGTTATGTATTATCATTATAAACTTATAATTATTTACATAATTTTAAATTTATATTTTTCCGACGTTTCGCGTGCTTTACAGCGTGCGTGGTCACGGTGACTGAAGACAAAAGGTGCTGAATATCAAAAGTGTCACAGCTGTAGAGAAAGTTGTGTTATCTGTATTTATTTCCCCGGAGTTGGTATCGACTAACCTATACTTTGACCTATACTCGTGACCACGCACGCTGTAAAGCACGCGAAACGTCGGAAAATTTAAAATTATGTAAATAATTATAAGTTTATAATAATAATACATATCTTCAATCCGTTTAAAAAGTGTTTTCTTAATGTGTAAAAGCTATGTCAACAAAAGACAATACTAACTACATTTCAATTCATATTCCACTGAATAAGGTCACTTTTTAGAATCGGGCGCTCCCTTGGATACCGTGACACGCGAGTTGGGACAGGCTCAACTCTCAGTGCAACAGCTGCAGCGGCTTTTGGATGCACTGGAGCTTCAGCAGCAGACTCATCATGATACTGACGTAAGTAGATAATTATGATTTAATTTTTGGTTAGATGACGTTTTCTGTGGTTTTGTAGTTACAAAAAGATATCAATTTAAAATAGTGACGCGAAATATGTCTTGTTTACAGATTAGATAATGTATAAACATCACTGCTATCATATTTCTTTAAGTGAAACTTCTTTATCAGCATTGTAAAAAAATAACCGTCACATTTTTCGGTTACGCGCCATCTTGTTCTTGTCCCTACCACGATTGATTCGAATAAATTCGAAGCCATTAATAACAAAAATATATAATAACGCTTACAATGATAGTAATAATTCTATTACAATTAATGAAATTCTGTAATAATCTTAGTAGTAATAAGGTAAAATGAAATAATTGTATTATTTGTATTCATGTCTATGATTATAAAAGCCTTTCGTTAAACTTTATAAAGAAGTTTCACTTCTTACGTGTGTACAATAGTGCACACACACATTTTTTATTTTGCAAAAAAATTATTTGTCTGTTGTCTTAGCTTGGTTTTTGTATAGATTTCGTATAGGAAAACATTATTTAATTATTATTTTAGGTGTAAAAAAACTCTTCTTTAAATTTCGTTGCTTAAGTGGTTCCAGCCACACACAGATTCTTAAAATAATCATGGTTTACAGATGAATAAAATTGCTGTCGTGGAAGTTGATGTGTTGTGATTTGTCCCGCCTAAACCAAAAAAGTTACTATTTTTCAAATATTATTAGAAAATGGTTTATATTTAGTAGATTATACTATTTAATCATGAAACTAGAGATAAATGATTTTTGTTCGTGGTACCTTTGGTTTTTCTTATTCATTATAATAAGGTCATCATAATAGTAACAAACACCACAATAGTAGCATAAAGTATTTTTTATGGTTTTCAAAATAATTTGTATGATCTAGTCAATATTATATAACGTGTAGTTTTTATTTATCTCGATAATATTATACAGCTTCATGTGCCTGACATAAGCCGCGATTCTTGAGTACTATGGAATGAATTGGAGTACCCCTCGTACAACAAAATCCAATCCATTTTTGACGTACGTGAGTCAGACTTGGCGATAAGTTCAGTTTCTGAGTGTCATCCCCATCCGTGTGGGTTTTTTCGAGGGTTGCTTAAGAACGACGCTGAAGGCACACTTTAATTGTACAACACAAGCTCATTTGTTTCATAATTGTATAATTTGGTGTACGAAAGGTCTCAGCATTAAGGCCTACTACCAACCTACCAACACTGCTCTGCAATTGGTTATAATTATGCTTTAGGTATCAATGGATGGCGCGTCTCCAAACGTGAAAAAAGACAGACGCAAATTCGGCTTACGAAAGAAGAAATCAAATAGCAAGTGTGCTACCGTTGAACCATCTCATATTGATCCTAGCAGTTCTCATATGGTGAGTTAATAATCATTGTAATATCACAAATTAGAATTTTTACCTGTCAATAGTTTTCATAAAACTTTCTCTCAAACATAAACAAAAACAAACCAAGAGAATTGTCTTGGTTTGAATTTTCTCAATCTCTAAAGGCATAACACGTAGGGGACGGTTTTTATTCTAATTCTTGAACTCGTGATATACGGCATATACGTTAGCAAGTAACGAACATGCACGTTAAAGTGGTCAAGATAAAAATCTGCTTCTTAGTTCGTACTGTTGAAGTATATACTTTAAAAAGTGTTTTCTTCGTATTTCCATGCATTAATAGTCTATAATATTACCTATATATATATAAGATAGAAAACCATAACTAAACAAGAAGAAAATTATACATTACTATATAAACTTGTTTTATTTGTACGTATAATCCCAACGAAATTAATTATTGTATTTTTTATTTTTCTAGGCCCTTTCCACGTTAACAGCGCCCCCCTCTCCCGGTGGGGGGGCATCTTCCGTCCCCAACTCTGCCGCCTCGCTGCCTATTGGTAAATACCTGTCTCACTCTAACACATGTCATTTTACTATTTCCGTCTCTTCGTGGTTGTGTGTAGATGCTTTGTGTTGTGAAATACTGAAAAACTAACTTTTATTGACCGCTGTTTTATATTTTTATGCTTTTTCTAACTCGGTGTTTTTTTAGTGTGGATGTAAAAAGTACTAGTTAAAACTGCAAGTAGTTTGCCAGCTATGAGTTGCCAGTCCGCAATTAAACATTTATAATCGATAAAAGGCGTTTTTTATTTCAATTTTAAGATAAATTATAGTTAAAAAGAAATTATAGTTTGTTTTGCTTAAAACTATATATAAATTCATACGAATTTAAATAACTTTTGTAAAAGATTTTTTAATTAAAAATTTAGATCGTATTTTATTGTTTTACGTACATGTCTTTTTTAGTATTTTACAACATCCCTGTTTTTCTAGTTATTTGAAATAGATGTACCCAGCACAGATTACATAGTGCGAGTTTTGTGATGTTTTTTTTTTTTTTGTATTAAATTTTTCTCTAGCCGTGTTTGTTTTAATTGTAGATTTAATGTTTTGGAATTGTGTCGGTATTAAGGATTGTATGAGATGGGTAAGTTTGCATGAAGTTGCACATAGAAGACATCATTCAAATTGGGAGAATATTGTGCTATCTCTCTCTATGGCGTACTGGATAATGGGACAGATATATTTCTCAGTTACGGTTCAACGTCTTACATATTAACATCATTATTTGTCTTACGTATTAATGAAATGTTAATCATAACCGTTTTATAACGCGCAACAAGTATCTTTTATCGATACCAAAAAGAAGCGACAAATGGTTCATTATAAGTTCTGTGATATTATTCTTAAACTATATTTTTACAAAGCACGCGATACGCTTTGCATTACTGGTTCTAGTTTGCTTATGTTTTATTTAAAATTAATATTTTATTTCCGTTTCACTCACACACGTCTTAGTTTAAGAAGACCTAAAACGTTTAATAATTAAACAAATATTGCATTTTTTAATAATGCATGATGTCTAATATTATTTTTGTATATTTCAGCGTTTTTTTCTACGTTTCTGGCGTCTACTTTAGTTCGTAAGGTTTATTTCTTTTTTGTTTTGATTTCATCTCGTAATATCTGCATGTATTTAGCTCATCTTTTGCTATATACTGTACATATTGGTACAGGGATCGGATTTGAAATCATTCCATGAAACGTTTTGGCAAAGGTTATAAATATATGCTTAGCCCAAATTAACTGTGCTGGTGGGAGACAAATTCAAACTTTATAATCTATGGTTGCAGGGGCTTAAAACATAATCTGTGCGACAGACGTCACCCACAGTCACCAAACGGAATTGTATTTTAATGGTCACGTGACAGCGTGAGCTAATGTCATTTTCATACAAATTCCTTTGGTGGTAGTGGGACACGAATTTCGAAAAGGCATTTTGTCTTAATATCCTTGTCTAATGCATCTCAATATGGGTTGGTTAAATTACCATTTATATTTACTTTCTTTTAATGAACTTTTCTTTAATGATCGTTATGTACTTAAAGTTAGGAGTGCAACTGTACCTAAAATTACGAGTAACTTTTTAAAAACTTTTTACTGCCGCAACTCGTAATGTCAAATGACCTTTTGATGCGCTCTTCTCTTCGAGAAACCGTTGGTTGATTACTTCAATAGGATTTTAATAGACTACATTTTTTATTAACCGATACATCATTGTACTGTCTTTGGTTAACATAGCTTTTACACATTGAAAATTAATTAATTATACAAATAGCTTTAATCCGGTTAAAAAATTGTTTTCTTTCGATACATCATTGTTTGCGTTAATAGTTTATCAAGAACAATGACCTTCAACTAATCTAAAATTGTGACCGGTAGTGCGTTATCAGATAAGACAGATCTGCTGATTATGTCACAGAATCCGCGTGTTTACAATATGATGAAAGTCATTTCGAGAGCGAGAGTTTAATTTTGTGATAACATTTCGATTGAATATATTTAATTAAAGGAAATTTTGACAATATATGGCACCGTTTTGATGTTATTAAAAAAATAAATTATACGGGGGTGTTAATAATTTTAACAATTATCAAAGTGTATAGAATATGTCGAGTGAGAGTGGCGGTTATTTCGTGCCTTACGGAAGGATTATTGTTCTGTACATAATGCGATTACTGAGGGGATACCAATGTAAGTTAATATCATATAACTAAATTGCTTAGCTCATGTGTAAAGTATATAATATTGTTCGTAGAGCCAGCCATCCTTTATCAGGACTGCTGAATAGTACTCAAAACATCTTAAATTTAAGTCTTCTTTTATATAGAACTTAGGGGCAGGAGGCTCACCTGATGTTAAGTGATACCGCCGCCCATGGACACTCAATGCCAGAGAGCGCGTGCGTTGCCGGCCTTTGAATGTTATTTGTTTTAGACTAAACAGTTTACGACGTGCAATTTACAGGGTATTTTTGGTAATTGAAATTGGTTGTGAATTATAATATCCTAGCTGTAGAAACAAAAAACGGACATCTAAGGAAACTTACGTTCTAAAGTAGTTTTCAGTGAATTAAATAAAATGTATTCTTATGAGGTAGTCTGTATACTTTCGTTTAAATTAATACGAGTGAATTCTGGCAATTTTGTTATTTTTTATGGATTCTTTAAAAGTGATTGATGTAGCTAGACTAGCAATACGTGGTCGGAAATAGAGACAAAAAGATTTTGTTTTATTAAATAATAAAGTTACTAAGGGAGCGTTCAAGTATTATGTCACGCAATTTTTGGAGACTCTTGACGGTGTTACGGTGAAAATGTTACGGTTAATCATGGGGGGGGGGGGGCATGATACGCACCGTAACATTTTCTGTATCCAATTGTAAAACGTTTCGTGACCACCCCCAGTGACTCTTAATACCTAAAACTTATGTGGTGTAAAGTGGTGGAAAATAATAAACAAAAACGCGTAATTCAATCCCCGTACCGCATCGTAATGTTTTACAGGAGGAACCCCCCCCCCCCCAAATCCGTTACGAACAAAATGTAAAAACCTGAGAGGATACAGACTACGTCAGACAATTGTATTTAATTAACTGAAATCTGCATGTAAATGTGTCCGTTTTCTTGCAAAAGAGTTTATCTTTATCTTAGATTTCCGATTGTTTTGCAATGATGTAAATTACAATATGGTCGTATGTCCCTGACAAACACTGTTTCAATCTGGTTTCCCGACAATTCTTTACGCGCGTACTCTTTGTTGCAAACGTTTGTACGTTTTTATCGTCCTCGGGATCGAGCGTTACGTACTTTGACGCTAGGCTAGCTTCAGAACCAAGACTTAGCGCCAACTTTCACCGCGTAATATAACCGTTTAAAAAAAATGTACTGATGTAACAATGTGTTAAAATGTACGAATGTCGAAATTTAATACGTTTTCCATATACGGGCTAGTTTGCGCTAACGAATCTGGTACTGAAACTGTATAGTAGATACATAGTTACGAGAAGAATTATTGTAATTGGATATTAAAAAGTTCTTTATAGATTTTGAATAAGTTAGCTATATATTTAATGTACATATGTATGTTGTAGATATGGTTATACTTCATCACGATTTTATTAATTTGTATTGTGTGCTTCGACATTAGTGCATGAATTTGGATACATATTGTATATATTTATTTGGTTGGGGAGATTTAAAGTTGTTTAGTTTGATAACTTTAGATCCATACATGGTTTTGTAATATTATTCCCTACTATAATATACTATACAATCGCGATGCGAGTCAAAAAATTACTTGAATTTAAATCCTCTCTATGACAACTAAATAATCTCCTCTTTATGACAACTCAATTTACGCTGTGACCGAAAGATATAGAAGGTTTGATCTTGAAACATACTTCACATCACACTTAGTAGTAACCAGTCTCGCAATAACTGAACTATAATTGTCTCGCTCACACAATCTCTGCTACATCTGTTAAGAGCAGAATAGATTTCTGTCCATACACTACAAACACTTGGTCTTGGCCTCAGTTTCCAAGTATATACAAGTAGGAAATCAATCTTCTGTGCCTGACACACGCTAACGACTTCTGGTTCTAAGGCATGCGGTTCACGATTTTTCGACATAACGACTTAAACAACAATCTATAATAAAAAAATATTATATTTCAGCGTGTGCAGCCACGAGGCCTCAATCTCTTCCAGGGGCTGAGGTTCTAAATGCAGCTCCTGCTAGTTTCACAAGCCTCACTCCGGACCATCAGCTGAGAGAAGACTTTACGGTACTCGCAAAAGACCTGATCACCAATCTGAAAAGCATTGTTGCCACGCTGGTGAGTAATTAAAGAGTTGTCAGGTACAATGTGTCTAACTTATTGTTTTATAGTAGATGGAGGTCTTTTTATAAATCTTTTCTCGGCAAACAAACCTTGTTCCAGTAGGACTTCATGAAACGTAGTCTGTAAAGACATCAAAGCAGAGGTTTATTAACATTTATTTATTTATACTTTGTTACATAATTATACAAATTAAAAAAAAAACCAAAAAGTAAGTAGGTTACATAGGTTATTAGGCAACATGCGGCCTTATCGCTAACAAGCGATTTCTTCCAGACAACCCTAATATGGGACAATAAAAAAAGACAAACACCTACAGAGGGTAAAGTACAGGAAGTACATAATTAATTAACAAAAAAAACTCAAAATAACATGCAACTATAGCTAAAATAAAATCCAAAGAAAAAATATTAATATTAATATGTATAAACAGACATGTAAAAGCTCTGCCAAAAGTTAAAATAACATTTTTAATTGAAAAAAAATCCTATTGCCAATATTAATTAATTGTAAATTGTTAGGATATTTATTTTGTTTTGTATAGATTATGTTTGTTAGCATAGAACAATATAAATTGCCTTTGTGTGTAAAACTTAATTAATATTATATCCTATTTTGTGCCAAAGGGGTTTGAATATTGTGAAGGTGAAACTCCAGCGTTTAACCAGGACTTAAATTTATATTCTGCTCAATAAGTTATATAAACGCTTTTAATTGAATGCCGACAATTATCACGATTGACTAATAAAACACATACTCCAGTACAGTCCAGTACAATATTGGTGAAATGTTTTTTGACGTGACAACTTCTTATAATTCGATGGAGCGGGCTGCACGCACGAAAAAACATGACTTAAGGGTGTAATGTAAATACATTTGCTACTTTTTAATACGTTTTTAGCATTCTTTTTCCAAGAAATCACGCTAATCAAGCACGCTAAAACATCTGACTGACCGTCAGATTTTTTATCGTTATCTGTGGTTTTAAAAAAGTGCGGTTAAACTTTAAACATAAATATAAATGATGTGAAACTAAAAATTAAAAATATTCGATCTTCTTACAGTACACAACTTAAGAAGGTAAAGTTGTCAAAATAATTAGAGATTCCATATTTTCTACTTGCGATGCGAGTGCTTTCGTCGCTTTTGAGACAACTTGTGATGAAAATAGCATAGCAAATGTATATCGGCATCTTAATTATCACCCCTTTAGTTTAGCATGCTAATTAGCACGGAATTTATAGCAAATGTAAACAAGCCATTATGCGGCATTACATCGCTCTGACGCGTTCCAATTAAGGCTTGAAATGCAAGCGAGACCGCGGAATGTGCGACAAAGAGGCACAATCGGCCTCCGCGTTCGGCAGCTCTCTCTCTCTTACTTGAGTGAGCGATGAAAAAAATTGACATAATTGTATTAATGCGTACAAATAAATGAAACTTGATCAATTCAATTGTGATTTCGATTTACCTACTTCTCTATATCCATACAAAATCTATTAAACAAATAAGATTAAAATTTTCTTTTGAAAAAGCAACCATTCCATCAGTATTTTCTTATGACGTTGTCACGTTCAACTATCAGTAAATCGACTTTACAGACAACCGATTTTTTTTAAATATTTTTACTCTAGGTCTGCGAACGTGGCCGTCTCCGCGCAGCCATGGAGTCAGCTGAAAGTACGGCAGCGCCAAGCGGCGTGGTGGCTGCACTCAGAACTAATCTATCCACGGCATTACAGCAGAATTCTGGTGGGAACCTTCAATATTTTTTTTTTATATATTTCCTTTGTCCCATCCAATTTTAGAAGAGAACTATCAATTTTCATAACATACCATTATTCAAATAGTAGAATTTTCAAACCATTTTTTATGGTACAGTACAACATGCCTATATCACAAAAACTATCTCCTCCTTTGATCCGGTTGTAATCTCTGTTTATCCGTCTCCTGTCTGCTGTCTTTTCGCCCTTAAGTTAATAAGTGCATATCGGTCTTAGGGGGCCCATACATCTACAATATTGTATTGTCTTTTGTTAAAATAGCTTTTACACATTAAGAAAAACACTTTTTGAACGGATTAAAGCTGTATATTATTTTTAAAACTTATAGTTATTTACATAATTCTAAATTTTAATTTTTTTCCGACGTTTCGCGTGCTTTTCAGCGTGCGTGGTCACGGTGACTTAGGACGAAAAGTGTTAAATGTCAAAAGTATCACAGCTGCAGAGAAAGTTGTTTTATCTGTATTTGTTAATCTACAATATATTTATTGTGAAATAATATTGAATACCTACCCTCTTTGAATCTGACGGCGGTGGTAGGTAGTTGGTACAAAGACAGCTATATCGAGCGCTAGCGGCATGTGCACGTTCTGGCCAAAATAGCCCGAGCTCAGCTGTAAAGGCCCTTAAGGCCAGCATTTCTCAGGCCGCATTAGCGGTTGCGCCGAGGTGCACGGACCGCAGTCTTGACCGACTGTCACCTCTCCCTCACTGTTATTATTTTTATTATTTTTATTGATTATATTATTAATTAAATTGTATTTCGTGCTTTACTTCCAATGTCTGAGCCAATTCCGACAAATCCAAACGTTCAATAATATTTAGCAGTAAGATTGGCAAACCATTCACGTCAATATTTTCATGAAAGAAACTACGAAGTTATGGCTGCAGCCATGCTAGTGTATTTTTTTATTATTGCGCAATACTAACCCTACAGTATAGAAAATACATATTGCGCAATACAATTTAAGCTCGCTCAAACTTCTTTTTAATCATTCCGCAACTTTTCAATATTATCCCTACACTGCACAATAATATTGTACAAACAACTATATTATGCAATATTATTGTAGATGTATGGGCCCACCTTAAATGTTTTTTTAATTTCCTTATACAACTATCATTTGTTTAGCACTTTTAAACTAGCGTACTTTGCTATGATCAACGGATTTGATTAGTGTTTGTTAGATGCTTTAAGTTGATGAACTAAATTACACTTAGTGAGTCTTACTGATGGCAAAAAATAGATTTTTTCGTGAATTATTATTACCGGAGTGCATAAGTAATGACGTGTAAAGTATTGCGTACAGAATTACGTTCGCGGCTTTCGCGCATTCACGACGCTTCGGACCTGGCTGAAATATCATCTATGGGGGCGAACTCTGATCATGTAAGTATTTATTGATTTCATCCCATTTATACTGTACACAGTTGCACAATTATCTACTGTTTGATTCCTAATATATACATTATACATACTGCAATTACTTGGCGATCAAACTATTTAATCACCTTTCAAGAAGCCACTGAAGTATTACTTAGGGTCCTTGAAGAAGAGAGCGTACCAATTCTTAAAAGGCCGGCAACGCACTCGCGAGCCCTCTGGCCAAGAGTGTCCATGGGCGGCTGAATCACTTAACACCATATGAGCCTCCTGCCAATATTGGTTGGTTCTATAAAAAAAAAGTTTACTTACAGATTACCTTGATATGATACATTGATATTTTAAATAATATTTTGATGCTGGTTGTGCAATTTGTATGTACCACTTTCACGGCAAAAATATCTATAAAATTGTCCTAATGAAATACGATCTACTACGACGACACTCTATGAAAGACAATATTACATTGTTACTGACTTTATTAATAATATTGATAAATTAAAATGTCAAAATTATATGGTGGCATACTGACGCTGACATTTGACAATCTCCGAATCAATAGTTCTGAACGTTTTAGTATATTGTAAGTTAGGAAAACACTTTTTAATGGATTGAAGCTATGTATTATTTTTATAAACTTATAATTATTTACATAATTTGAAATTTAAATTTCTCCGACGTTTCGCGTGCTTTTTAAATGATGTAAATAATAATACATAGCTTCAATCCATTTAAAGTGTTTTCTTAACGTGTAAAAGCTATGATAAAAGACAATACTATAGTGTAAGTTTTTTTTTCAGATCCAATTCAAACACTCTCCAAGCTACAGTTCCTCTTGTGTGTCGGCATCGGAGTTCTTTGACGCCGAAGAATACGATAACGGAGAGGTCAAGGAGAATAATCTTATAAACGCTGATGAGGTAAGAAGTAATCTAATACCTGCAGCTGAGTTTCATCATCGGTTCAGGCATCGCAATTCTACGTTGTTCCACAACACGCAAACACAACACCACCATGTCGAACTAGCTGCCTGAACTGAAGTATTTTAGACAAAGACATAACATTTATTACTAACAAATCACAGAAACACATAAAATAACAATAATCAAAAACTAAAAATAATTTAAAAAAAAAAAAAATAGGCGTAACATTTATTTTTTAAAGAAAAATGTTTAATTGTGTAATGCGTGTATGCTGTGGTTGTAATTGGCCCTGGCTCATTATGCTGAGGAGCAGACTGTTCCTTAGCGCTGGTCATTCTGCCAGAGACGACAGCGGGTAGTTTTCGGCTGTCGCAAAAAAAAAACAAATAAGAATCTAATACTCAGTAGAAACAAATAATAGTAAAAGTTAGTAGTGTAAGCAAAGAAGAAAAAAATGTAAATAAAATTAAATTAAAAATATGAATAATTGTTAAGAAGTAGATAAATAAATATATTTGGGCGGATTAAATTTGATTTTGCGAACCAATTACTTAGGGTCCTTCAAGAATATAGCCTACCAATTCTTAAAAGCCCGAAAGCTTGCGAGACTTCTGGCAGTGCGAATGTCCATGGGCGGCACTTAACATCAGGTGCGCCCCCCCCCCACCCCACCCCCTCAAAAAACAATCTAAAATACGGTTTTTACAACTAATCCCTACACTTTAACAGGGTGTTTAGTAAATACATCAGTTCTTTATATTTTAATGAAACCAACGTCCAATCTGCCAAAAGTGAAAAGGAAAAAAATTGCGTATACATGGGAATCTCAATTTTTTTTTAAATATAAAATGGGCAGGACGCCAAAAAAGGACAGTCATCGCAGCCCATTTTTAGTGGGTGCGTTGCCGGCCTTTGAGGGAGGAGTACAGTAATTACCAATTTTGATGTTGGTGTTTATTTATTTACACTTCGTTACACTATAATATAAAAAAAACTGTTTACTCAGTAGGAATCTCGATTTGAGTTTCTGTGAAACTTCTGGACAAATACTCACTTAGTTTAGCACATATATTTTCTTTTTATTTAATTTGGTAAAAAATAATTTAGTTCACATGTGTATTTATTTGTTAACAGACTGGTGTTATTGAACTTGACGGCGATTCCTCATCGGAGGCGGGTTCACTAAGCAGTGAAGAAGGATCAGCCAGCTCCGATAATAGTGATGCTGCCAGTAAGTTTTTAGTTTGTTATGGAAACTGAAATTTTCAGTAAAAGTTGTTTAATCAACAACACATGAGATGAGAGCGGTGTTGGCCTAGTGGCTTCAGCGTGCGACTCTCATCCCTGAGGTCGTAGGTTCGATCCCCGGCTGTGCACCAATGGACTTTCTATGTGCACATTTTACATTCGCTCCAACGGTGAAGGAAAACATTTTGAAGCTGAACAACTACACAATTAAAAATCTTTCTATAATATTAGTAAAGATAAATGAAATTTAAGTATAGTTATTATATGTATAAGTTTATTAATTTAACAGATTTTAAAAGATTCTTCCTTTCAGTGGTGGCAGCAGAACAAATAGGTCCCACAGAGAATGGCGGTGAACAATGGAGCAGAAGACGAGTTCTTCCAGCACCACGACCCACTCCGGGAGGTCCATCACTCTGGAACCTGTTATATAAGAACATTGGAAAAGATCTCAGTCAGATATCAATGCCGGTTACTATTAACGAACCGTTAAATATGCTGCAGGTTAGTTTTATGAAACAGCACTCAAAGAAGTTCAAGAAACGTGTTTCACCTTATTATCCGAAATATTATCAGACAATCGAACCTAAGACTTCCATTTTCTCATTAATTAACCAACGCAGAAGCACTTTGGTAATCATCTTCTTTAATACTCCTCTATGTTCTTAGGTTATACCGACTCGAAAGAGTTCGTTGCGCTGAAAATTTATCACAGGATGTCCAAGTATTCGTTATATACGCAACCAGTTTACTAGTGGTTGTTCGTTAATTGAATTTAGGTTTATTTAAGAGGCGGTTAAATTGGCATCTCCTGGACAGGCACGCCCAAAAGGCCGCATCTATTTTAACATTAGGTGGGATTGTGACCAAATGGCTGTCGAAATCTGTATAAAAAAATGTGTGCGTGTAGTGTACACACGTAAGAAGTGGAACTTCTTTGTGACCTTATTTTTCGAAAATGATCTACTATATGCAACTTTACAGAAATTGGTTAAATACAGTTAAACAAAAGGCTTTTATTATCATAGACATGAATACAAATAATACAGTTATTTCATTTTACTACTAAGATTATTACAGAATTTCATTAATTGTAATAGAATTATTACTATCATTGTAAGCGTTATTATATATTTTTGTTATAAATGGCTTCGAATCAACCGTGGTAGGGTCAATAAAAACATGGCGCGTAACGGAAAAATGTGACGGTATTTTTTTCCAACGCCGATAAAAAAGTCAAAAATAAGATTATCAGCTATACATGTGTATGATGTATGTATTCTTGGATTAAGTAAATATTTGACAATTATTATCTCTTTTGGCTTATAAATACGTGTGCTATATTTAAGTAACGTCTACATTTTTCAAAATTCTCTAAAAAATCCGGTAAATCCTTTGGTTAAAGTTTGCGTGTTGTTCCCACGAGAATGTCACCTACATTGTGCTCCCAATTCAATGCCACCTGCTGGTGTCATGTGGAACATGGTGTGATGGTTGCAGCTCCTTACAAACTTTGTGTAACACAAAAAGAAACTTGGCGATTAAAAAGAGTGGCGGAGAGTTTATTATTCTCTTCCGTTCTATGCCCTTGATTTGAGCACTGGCAGTAAATGTAAAATTAGAAGCATATATTTAATGTATAATTAATTTTTTTGACGTTTATAAGTGTGCATGTTACCTATATGAATGAATGATTTTTGACTTTAAACTAAGTCCAAGTTCGTCAAAAAGCAACTGCAGATATTTTAGTCCGGTTTAATTTTCTTAATTTCATATTTATAACTAAATGATACCCCACAGCGTCTCTGCGAAGAGCTGGAGTACTCGGAACTCCTCGATTCAGCATCAGCATGCGATGACCCCGTAAATCGAATGGCTTTGGTGGCCGCGTTCGCTGTTAGTTCGTACGCCGCCAGCGCTCACAGAGCGGCGAGCAAGCCTTTTAATCCACTCCTGGGGGAGACCTACGAATGCGTGCGAGAGGATAAGGGGTTCAAGTTTTTGGCTGAGCAGGTTAGTTGAAAACTTTTTTTTCCACAGACCACTAAAGCTTTGACATGTTTAGTCTATGGCGACATCCGAAAGAAAATACCAAATCTGATATAAAAACCAATACATTTTCTAATAACATTTATTTTCATTTTTCTTTGATATGTTTTTGTATTTAAAGTAGACTAAAGTAGTTATCTGTGCATATTAAAAATGTCAGTTCTACTATTGGTTTTATTCATTTATAACTGTTATGTATACAGTATAATATAATTCAGCTGTGGAAATACATATACCATCAAAACATGCTTACATACAACTTCTATGATAAAAAGTTGTGTGATCTATGTCGAAGTCGCTCAATTTATTCAGTCCCTACTAAGAGGCCTTCTATCTTAAGTTATTACGTAATTAGATAACCAAACATCATCTTATAGTAACCATCAAATAAATTAGTGGCGCTGCAGCCTGTTTAGGTCTGGGACTCAGATTTCTGGATCTGTTTCATGATCATTTGTCAATCTAATAGTGGGGTTCAGCATCCTGTGCCTGACACACGCCGTCGACTTTTTGGGTCTAAGGCAAGCCGGTTTCCTCACAATGTTTTCCTTCACCGACCGAATGTTAAGAGCTCACATAGAAAGAAAGTCCATTGATGAATAGCTGGCGATCAAACCTACGACCTCGGATGAGAGTGGCACGATGAAGACACCAGGCCAACACTGCTGCATATTTATTTATTTATACTTTGTTACCATAATTATACAAACAAAAAGTAAGTAGGTTGCATAAGTTATTAGGCAACAGGCGGCCTTGTCGCTAACAAGCGATTTCTTCGATGTTTTATGTTTTAAATAAATACATTGTATTTTCCATGAAGACACAAGTAATACATATTGTATACAATTAGATTATTAAGTGCCGATTGTAATTGTATAAATCATGATTTAATTCCAGGTGTCCCACCATCCGCCGATATCTGCGTGTCACGCTGTATCCAGTCGTTGGGTATTCTGGCAAGAGGCGCGGATAAAAACCAAATTTTGGGGCAAGTCCATGGAGTTCCAGCCCGCAGGTCGAGTGCACCTTGTACTTTTGCCGACTGGAGATCACTACACATGGAATAAGGTATCATTTTGAGAAAAATATTGACGGAGGTGACACAAGCCTAGCCTTAATTAAAAAAAACTTTGTGGCTAAATTATTCCATTTAGAATTTATACGCAATCTAAATTTGCCTACAAATTAGTTGAATATTAAAAACTTAATAGTAGAAAATATTGTTTATGTTTTTAGTGATTATGTATACGAATTATATAAAAATGTATGTTTAAGTCAAATAAAGAGTTATCTAGTTCAGTTAATAATCTAATAAATCAGACAGACAGTTTTTTATGAATTTAAAATTAAGCTATGTTTTGTATGTGAGAAAAAATATAACGTATTTGTACTTATGTACACGCCTTAGAAGTTATACTTCTTTAAGCGTTACAAGATAAAAATCTTTTCAAAAAAATTATTGTACGTTTGTAGAAAAAACGTCACTAACAATAGAAAAAAAATAAAATGTTGACTATACCTAACTTCAGGGTGTCGGTTTTTTTTTGTATAACTGCGCGCGCAGTAAAGGTTTTTTTTTCATCGTTTTTCCCTAACGCGCTAAAAAAAGTATAACTCTAAAAATAGATTTAAAACGGTTTCTTAGTAGTTAGTTAGTAAGACTGCTATTGTTTTAGTAATACAAACCACAATGGTTTTCAAATATAATATATCACGATTTAGATCGAATTATTCTAGTATTGTCTTTTGTTAACATAGCTTTTACACATTAAGAAAACAATTTTTAAACGGATTGTAGCTATGTATTATTATTATAAACTTATAATTATTTACATAATTTTAAATTTTAATTTTTCCGACGTTTCGCGTGCTTTTTAAATGATTTAAATAATAATACATAGCTTCAGTCCGTTTAAAAAGTGTTTTCTTGAATTATTCTGTTAAATAAATAAAACAAAAAGTGTAAACTAACAAAAAAATATCCTGTCTTAAGGTAACAACCTGTGTCCACAATCTCTTTGGCGGTCAGCGTTGGGTGGATCAGTATGGAGATATGCTTATCACTTGTCAGGGGTCGGATATTAGCTGCAAACTACATTTTGTTAAGGTAATAATTTCCTATTAATTATTGATCCGATAGCAAGAAGTTGAACATCGCTTGACCCGAGGAACAAAGTCGTAAAAGCAACTTTTTTTATGAAAAATATAAGAAGGTCATTACTAGGGATGCATCCGATATCGATACTGATAAAACGACGATGGTTTTGCCGATAAAACGATACTTTTCAAATTTCTCTAGTTTAATCTAGTTCGTTGCAAACGAGGCACGTATATATACCCGGGGAATTCCCGCGTATTCCATTTCGCGTATAGTACTTTTTTGATACCAAATCAAAGATACAGAATTACAAAAATATTATCAATGTTAATTTTAGTTATTAACAGTTATGTATTTTATTTTAAATATTACTCTTAATTTTATTAACTTAACCATTAATCTTATGCCAATTTGTTACTGTTTATATTTTTTTAATAAAAAATAAAAACTTGATTTTACCTTAAATTAATTTTAATTCACTAAGTATTGGTATCGGTATTGGGAAAAGGCGTATCGTTGCATCCCTAGTCATTACCTTATACCATTGTTTTATTACTAGGATACTAAGTACGTTACATATATGCCTTCATTTGATATATAATTGAGTACAAATTTGCTTTTTATATTGGACGATAAAACGTTGTTGTTATATATTTAGTGTACATAGTTAAAAAGTAACTAAATGTACATTACAATAATCATCTAATTCGACTAAAGAGCAAAAGTGTTTACGATTGTGTCACATGTTTAAAAATAATTACGAACGTCACAGCAAGCACACATTGCGACGTTACATTTTGACTAATGTTTAATACGTAATAATTTTGTACCACTCTTTTCGCGGAAATATATGAAACAGTGATGTATTTAAAGAAAAACACTTTCTTTTACCCGATTGAAGCTATGTATTATTATAAACTTATAATTATTTTACATAATTTTAAATTTTTCCGACGTTTCCGTGACGTGCACCGTGCACGCTGTGAAGCACGCGAGTACGAAGCACGAAGTACCGTGCATCCGGTATCCGGTAAAAAAGTGTTTTCTTTAAATATGTAAAAGCTGTTAACAAAAGACAATAATACAGTGTATTATTACCACTCTTTAAATAAAAAATACAATAAAGCAAGTCAAAAATGAGAAAACATTAAATAGTGCTTTACGACTTTGTCCCCGGGGCAAGCGATATGTATACAAATCGAAATATAAGTATGTCATCCAAATGCCATATGTTATGGAGTTAAAGCTATCTATTTATATGTAATTAATATTGAACGATCTTCCTCAAAACCGTCTTAGGTTGCACGTTTATAATAACTGTAAAAATATTATTTTTTCAATTTTTAGGCAAGTTCCTGGTCGAGTACGCGTCACGAAGTGCGGGGTGCGGTTTACTCGAAGCAAACTTCACACCTAAGATTGCACGGCCGATGGTCGGAAGCGTTGTATGCTGGAGAACCACCTGCAGCCAGGTGTTTGTGGAGACCTGGTGAGAATTACTTAGAATGTCATTCAAATTTGTGTTATGATACGATCGTTTTGGACGTCGTACGTACGTCGTCGAACGTACACACACTCCAAAGCGTACGTAGACATATATATAAACTGCGTACTTCTCGATAGAGATAAGCCGCCGAGGCCAAGGTGTTCTAGAAATTATTATATTATTTGCAGGTTGTATCAAATATGTGTATTTTGTTATAAAGATTATTGTATATACTATAATACAGAACAGAAAATCATAAAAATACCATTAACATTACCGTTTTTTTACAATTATTTGTATTACAGGTGCGATGCCGCCAGACTATGAGCTATACTACGGGTTTACACGGTTCGCGATGGAACTTAACGAAATGGAACCCGGCTTGAAAGATATACTGCCTCATACAGATACAAGATTTAGGTGAGTAGACTTATTAGGTTTCCTCTTACAATGTACATTGCATATTAGTATAAATATATATGATAACAGCCAGTCGTGAGGTAGACTGGGCTGTGTGAACTAGACGGCATAGAAAAAAGTCGAGAAAAATATAAGAGACCTATATCTCTCAGAATGAACACTGTACCACATACTTTGTTTTGTAGTATATGGTCATAGAAAGAAAAGTTTTAATAATAATAATCTGTATATATATAAATGAAACCCTATTTTCTTATTTGGTCACGGCATCACGCGTGAACTGCTGGACCGATTTCGATAATTAATTTTTTGTTGTTTTTCTTATTGTCAGCCGAATGTTCTTACGAAAGAAAAGAAATAAGAACATTGCGCGGATAATTAGAAAATTTAAGAATTACGATAGAAAATTTTTTTCTTCAGTACATAGCGCTTTTACTATTCGAATTTTTTTTCATCTAACCTTTATGGCGTTTGACATAACATTGTCAGAATGCGTGCAGCAAATATCGTCAAAGAGGATGTTAGAAAAATGAATATCGTTTAAAACAAATGCTTTGTTCAGAGTATATTGCTAATCAATATTCATAGTTAAGACAGGACAACGTCTGTCGGGTATTTTAGAAATAAATATGCCTCATACGAGAAAATTATGCAAACTTAATTGAATTTTTTAAAAATAAAATATTCTGGTTATTTAACAGGGAAAATGTTTTTATTACGCAACTTCCCAGCCATTAGAATGAGCGATCATTTGGTGTAAAACTTTGAATTAATTAATTTTAACAAAAATTCGCTAAAGGCCGGATCAGCGTGCCTTAGAAGAAGGCGACGTGGACGCCGCGGAACAGTTTAAGCACGAGTTGGAGCAATCGCAACGGGAAAGACGAAGGGACAGACCCGATCACATGCCTGCCTGGTTCCGGTAATTATAAATTCATCCTAACTTTTATAGTTTATTATGGTAAATAAATTTATTTATTCATATAGGTAACACAGTGTACACTTATGAACGTCAATAAAGAAATAAATGTTTAATGCATCTAATTTTACATTTACTGCCAGTTCTCAAATCAAGGGCGTAGAACAGAAGAGAAGAACTCTCTCCGCCACTCTTTTTATTCGCAAAGCTTTTTTGTTTTACAAAACGTTTGTAAGGAGCTGCAATCATTACACCATGGTCCACATGACATGAGTAGTTAATAATACAACACAAAGATGTTGTCCTCTACCAGCAGAAGGTATGGGGAGGGTGAAATAGGAGCACGCACTTACATCCTCGTGGAACAACACGCAAATACATAGTCGAAATAACTAACATCACCGCATACACGAATTCAAGTCCGACCAGTCACCACAAGTAGCACCCGTTCTACGACCATGCCATATATAAGAATGATGTGTGTGTAAGGGTGAACATGTGTTTGTGTGTGTTAAAATAAGCGTTTCGAAGTAATATGAATTTTTTGTAATGAAAGTAATGAAATGCGATTATATGAAACTATGTTATTTACTAAATAGAAGAAAAGAAAAACTGCTTGAATTTCAGTATTGACATATTTTATATATAGTATTGTCTTTTGTTAACATCATTTTTGCAAAAACCCGTCATCTTTTAGTCGATACCAACTCCGTGGTAATAAATACAGATAACACAACTTTCTTAACAGCTGTGATACTTTTGACATTCAACACCTTATGTCTACAGACCACGCACGCTGTAAAGCACGCGAAACGTCGGAAAAAGTTTTTAATTATGTAAATAATTATAAGTTTATAACAATAATACATAGCGTAAATCCGTTTAAAAAGTGTTTTCTTAATATTTGATATATTTCTTTCAGCAAATCCACAGAGGGCGGTGAGGAGACGTGGGTGTACGGTGGGGAGTATTGGCGAGCGCAGGCTGACGGCTACATGCAACTCCACACGCCGCGATTGTGGTGACCGCTTCTGATATTATATGTACGTAAAATTCAGTCATATTCGACCAAAATTGTCTTCAATTGTACTCCTTTTTCACCACAAAATTCAAACAAACACCCACACAGGAAACACGGTGCCGCACATGTATTGACGTACAATCAAGTACAAAAGTGATAATAAAAACAACAACACAATCTATTAAAATTATTATTATTTAGTATTATGTACTTTTGATCTGAAGATATATCCCCATGGAGTGCAATTTTTAGTTAGGAGGAAGAAACTCTTTTAAAATAGTTTTTACATAATTTTGTATACAATTTACAACAAAAAAAAACAAAAAAAAACTGCTAAATACCCGCATGATACTTAAAAACAATGCAGAAGATAACTATATTATTATGACGATATTCTGCTCTTACATTCTTCTATATAAGAAAAATTGTTTTTAAATAATTCTTTTACTACATTTCATTTATTCACAAATTTATATGCTTAAGAGGAAGATTGCTGTCGAACTATAATGTCGTAAAAGTGTTGTCAACATAATAATAATTAAGCCTCAATTGTTCCTTGAAACTTACATCTTACAAAAGATACACACACATTATAGATAATATTATTTTTAAAGCACCTCTTATTGAGTATAGGCCTCCTCCAACTGGCACCATCTCTCTCTGTCGCGAGTAGTTTTCTCCCTCTCTTCCCCACCAACCCACTTCTTTCTTTTCCCTGGTGACCCTTTCCACCTTTTTACTCTGGTCGTCCATCTGCCATTTCCTAAAAAAATATTGTAACACTAATTTTTTTTTCATATTTCTTCTTATCTTGTCCGTTAGTTTTTCAAAAGTCGTATATTAATTAACACAAAGTAACAAGTACATATATAATTGTCAACATTACAAATAAATGAAATTCACAATATTTTTTTCCTATCCAACGACGGCTCTCTTTCCGCACGGACTAAATACATAGCAATAAAATATTTATCTTTTTCAGTATGTACCGCAGCGCGAAGTGCTGTGCTAGAGGTTGTGTCTGCTTATCGCTTCCAGCTTTATTCTACTTACTACTTAGCGTTACTACTTATGACTACTAAGCCACAGACAAAAGAGCAATGTTACAGAAATAGATTGTACGTATTTGTATGTACGCGTATACGACGAACGAACACTAAATAAGTTCTTCATGTTGTATCTTTGAAAGAAATTATGTTGTCAATCCTCATCCTAGTATTCTTAGTAATTCAAAATAAAACGCACAAAATACATGTATGTATGATGAGCGTCGAGATTCTGGATTGAAATTGTATGTATATATATATTTTTAACATTCAAATCTTTATTTACTTTAAAAAAAATAGGTCTGTGGCTTAGACACTTATCAGACTGTCTCGCTTCTACTGTGTTGACAATAAAATGTAAGAGCGAGACAGTCCTCCTTTACTCGTGTTATATTCCTTAAAGAGAGAGTTAAGTATAAGAAATACTAAATATTCGTAGAGAGGGTAGTTGTACAATTTGTACTTTGCTTTTAAAATACATTAATAGCGTATTAATTTTCTTACAAATCGATCAGAAATCGATATTTCTATATTTTTCTTTATAAATGACGTTACGTAAATGACAAAAAAAGACGGTAGAATATTTAACAATAAACTGAGGGTATATTGAAATTATTGTAGTTGGATTGTTAATTTACATTGTGTATTTGTATTTACCATTATTAGTATTAAAATTTCAGTGATTGTTTTGTGATACGAAAAAAGCAATGGATGTTTCAGGTGTTCTAAGTTATGAACATTTTCACTGAAGTATTTCTGAACCCATTCCAATTGGGGTGCTTTGAGAAAAGAGCGTACCAAGACACAAGAGGCCGGCGACGCAATCGCGACCCCTCTGGCATTAAGTATCCATGGGCGGCAGTATCACTCAAAATTAGAAAAGCTGCCTGCCGGTGTGCCCCTGTTCTATTAACTATCAGATGATGAAATATTATCACGGCTTGGAACACTTGAAACTTAGCTCTCAGTATTGAACTTGCCTTAAAAGACGTTTTTAGGTACCTATCAAGTTAAGTTACGATTAAGTGTTGATTTTGTTCACTTAGCTCGAGAGTGACTTCAAAAACATAGGCCATTAAATATATTTAGTTGTATTTGCGTCTTTGTTACCTTGTGTTAAGACGCAATTTACAATATTATGTATGTTATTTTATTTGATGTTTGTCCTATTGTAACCTATCACGATGTTGTTAGGTATTGAGCAAGTATCTAGTTTTTCGTTTGGTTAAGAGATAGCGCTTAATAACAGCTATAAATATGGTATTCAGAGGCCATATACTAAGGACTAAGCAATACATATATTGAATGTAAAGGTTTCCTAACACAAGATTGTGTTAAGAAACTTTTACAATCTTTTTAGATAATTTCAGATACAAGTTTAGATTGTTCTTTTACTTGCAAAGATTTGTTTGACAATTAACTAGCGCTTAGTTGTCTTTACAAATATGAAATCATAATTGTTAAATTTTAATTAAGTGATTGTGAATTATTTATTTGGATTTAAAATTCCTATAGCTTTAGGTTTAAAACCTTAAATGCCAATAGAACAGTACAATGTCTGTGGTGATCCACAGATAATAGATACGCTTTACAATTAACTGTCACTTAAATTGACAATAAAGTGTCCGTGTTTAGTCGTTGTTGTTGTTAACTCGAAATCAATTATAATAATTAACGAATGTAATTATTTAAGGCAATTATATTTGTTTACATTCGGTTATTTGCTGGATGACAGTTGACAAGTATTTTTTTTTTGTTTTAGCCCGTAAGAGTTTGTTTGCCTAAATAATACTATTTATGTATAAACTTTAGTTTTACCTCATTAGGCAAATAAACGAATGGAAATTGTAAGTACACGGGATTTTATCTTAAATAATTGACAATATTATAGGATACAGGTTCCGTTTTGAATTTAAATAAAATTTACCCATATGTCGTATTGGCCCTTATTAAATTACTGCAGCTATTTTAAAATATATATTTTAAATTATTAATTATTTTTTTATGGGTATTTATTCATAAATTTTAAATACGTTAAGGTATAAAATTTCGATGGTTATTTCACATTTTTATCTAAGCTCCACAGCATACATGTCGTTGAAGGGTTATGCTAATCTATGGCTGATTCAGTACTTATAATTATAGAAAAAAATATTCATACAACCAAACTGTGGGCCTATTCAATGATCCTATTTGCAAGATCTTTATTACCTTGGGGATTAAAATTGATGGAATTGAAATAGCGTCCTTATTGACATGTGTTAAAGTATATTTTGTACAAAAATGTGAAATAATCAGTCTTGTGTTTCCCCCCAAATGTTTCAGCAATACTTCCTGTGCTTTGATCAAAGGAGAAATTAAGAATGCTAAACATTTGGTGAGAAATAAATTATTACCTCAACTCAGTGTCGCAAGTCTGTAACTATAAAATTATTGAATAAAACTTTTTATTTAAATGTACTTTATCATATTAAAATTAAATGTGAAACTGTGGCTAGTGATTAATACAAATTATGTGGTTGCTAAGGTTAATGGTACTGGTCGGGGTTTATAGTTAAGACAAAGATTATCATGCTTCTACAGAGGCAGAGGGTCTAATTTTCCTCTTGACTCTTGCGATATAAGAATAATTTAAACTATTTTGTTTGAAGAACACATTATTACTGCAAAATAGGCAATTATATTTGACGACACAATAGCAATAAAGTATTATAACTAGTAATACTTTTTTAATTAAATCTTTGGTGGGTATCCGAACAATCTATTGTTAAGATGAATTATTATGTTGTTTCAAAAATGTAGCACTCAATATTTATGTTGAAGTCTGTCATTACGAAAATTTAAAAGTTATTCAAGTTTAGTATTAAACACGCCGGATTTGAATTTTGTAATGTCGACGAATATGAAAACGCTTATATAAAAATAATAATTATAGAAGTTACCACGCAGCTTACAACTTTTTTGTTATGTATTTTTAATACTTAAGGATTAAATATTCAATTACAAATTTGTTCGTTTTTGTATTTCCCACGTCTTAAATGAGCTTTTACAAACTATCGAATAAAAGGTATGCCATTTAACATTTCTAATTGCTACAAAGAAAGTACGCTCTCTACATAAGATAATATCAAAATTTATATTTACTGTTGGCAATTCATTGGCCTTTATAAGTGTTAGTGAATAGCCTTTTCACTATTGGATTCATATGAGTTAATGCCATGAATAAAATACCGATTCGGTTTATCATAACATTTTTTACTATCTTATTTTTCTCGAATCGTATTTCTTCTACCGAAGACCAAATGTGTGGATGATTCGTATGTACGATCTGTAAACTGCTCTTTTTAAGTTAAAGACGTCAAAACTCAAAACTGCCGGTTGTCGCTTGACATCAGTAAATCGTCAAAACTGACGATTCTATATCTATGAGTCAGCTATGACAGAATAACGAAGTTATTCGACATCTGTGTTAATTTACGATTGTGTACAATTACGAAGCAAAAATTAATAAATTGAAAAATGTTTTGACGGCAATGTTCAACATAACTATAGCATAATATAAAAATTGTTATTACAAAGAATATATTTGTATATTTAAATTCTATACTTTATACGTGTTTATGTGGTGCTAGATTAAAAAGTACGTGTTTTAGGTAGGCCGTGTTTCGGGTGAGTTAAATAGTTGATAAGTTTGAACTAAGCGGCGAAACGTTAGAATTTCCGAGTCAGCGTTGTCTGTCGCTGTGTTTTATATGCTTAAGTTATATAATTTATACAAAAATGATATTATTAAGGACATTATCAAGTGTAAATACTACCCGTTTATCACTACGCATATCAGGTGAATGACTTGTCCTGAAAGCAATTAATATTGCCATTACTTTGCATTTTTAATGAGGTTATAAAAGTATTTACTTAGTTGGCATTTACATTTTACATCAAGATAGTGCTAATAGTATTCAATTCTTTTGTAATCATTTTAATCAAGTTTTATGTTGTGTGAACATTAAATTTCCTTTTAGCAGGTTTGAAATAGACATAACTACTGGTATCAAGGTATTACTTTAATTAGTGACTTGTAAAATGTGATCTTAATTAAAAGAATAATGATTTAGTTTGCAGAATGTCATCAATAAAGTTTCGCTGGGGTTTGAGTGCTTCAGAGCCTGAACAGACACCTGTCTTGTTTGTGGGGCAGCCAGCTCATCTTTCAGCATTGTCCTGGCAGGATGTGAGGTGCAAGCTTGAGTCAAGAGTAACTGAAGAGGTAAAATTTCTATGAGAGATTTATTACAAAATAATTTCAAATAAAAATAAGACGCAATTATCAATTTTAATTAACTGGAGACACATGCTTCGATGCTCTATTTGTCTAATGTTATCCTTATCGCTAGGTGTGGCGTCGTGGTCTCTCAGTAACTTCGCCTGGTGATGTCTCAGAGTTATGGCCACGTGGTGCTGCTCTTGGTGTGCTTCCTCCAAGACGTTCTAGGCACACTGCACCCTCAAGAAACCATTCTTTATCAAAAATTGTCAAGTCTGCACTGCGTTCTGCTGCTGAAGAGTATATTGTTGTAAGTATTTTTAGCATTTAGCTGTTTAACCTTTATAAGAAAATTGTGTTCATAAATAAGCATAGATTAAGTTACCTATATCAATTAATAATATTATAATTTTGTAAAAGTTCGGAACTTTGTTAGGGATTTTTACCTGTTAAATTTATCCGAAATTTATTTCTGTTAGTTTTAATTAGGCAAAAGGCATAAATAATTTATGAGTATGTTAATAAGTTATTATTATTACTCATTAAATTATGTATTAACAGTTGGTATGTCGCAAACGAGATGTATTAGCCAGTGCAGTGGCCATAGCCAGGTCAGTCCCTCTCTACTCGGCTCGGTCTGGCTCTGCTCCACTGAACTCCAATCAGCCTGCCCCACCAGCTAACACAAATCTCACTGTTGAGATATTTATTGTTAATCATGGTAAGTTCTACATAGTAATAATGTTTAAGAATTTTAATTAAATGTATTATTATTTCAATGTATTTTTTTGTTGCCAAAAATTTTAGTATTAATAAATTCTTAAGTTTGACAAAATTTGTTAGCAAATTAAGTTAATTGTTTTATCATCAAATCATATATTTCTTCAGATAGGCCAATATTACCAATAACAATAATGGTAAAATACCAAATACTGAGTATTTATTACTGTATAGAAAATAAAAAAATACCTCACACAAATGGTATATCCATTTATATACTTATGCCAAAGTATATAATTCATAGAAGGTGACTCAGAAGACGAAGGTACCAATGAGCAAGCCCTAACAGATGGGACCCTATCCAATGAAGAGCTTGGCACTATACAGGATGTAGCTGATTCGGTTCGCCTTGCTGCAAGAATTACAGATACCCCCGCTAACATTATGGATGTGGATGCTTTTGTTGAGGTGTGTTTACTACTGCAGAATTAGTTATTATCCCTCAAGTCAGTATCACTGCAAGTTATAATATTACTTTTAAAGTTGGACTAAAATAATATATAAAATAAAGGCACTATTAATGTCTATTTATACATATATATGTTGGAAATTATACAAATTTAAAAAACACACACCCCTTCAGCTTCGAAAAAGGTAAAGCAAATATAAAATTAAGTTTACTTATTTATACAAAATTAATTGAATCAAAATAAACCATTAAGTTTTTTATGATTTATATAAATTATATTTTTTTATAGGAAGCCTGTAAAGTAGCCAAGAAGCTAGATATAGCTGAACCAACAGTGATACGTGGCGAGGCACTGGCTGAACGTGGAATGGGTGGCATCTATGGAGTCGGCAAGGCTGCCACCAAACCTCCAGCACTGGTTTCCTTGTCTTACATGGCCCCTGGAGCCACAGAGACTGTGGCTTGGGTTGGCAAGGGCATTGTTTATGACACTGGTGGCCTCAGCATTAAAGCCAGGGTAGATACAATTGTTTACCTTATATGAATATACCTTATCTGCATATGAATAAAGAGATTAGGTTATAGTATAATTTTGTGGTAAAATAAATATTCTAGTCCATACAATTGGTTCATCAAATTCATAGCATTGAAATAATATCTTCGTATTCTAGGCTTCGATGGTGGGCATGAAGGGTGATTGTGGTGGGGCAGCAGCGGTTTTAGGTGCCTTTGCAGCTGTAGTTAGAGCTAAGCCCACTGTCAATTTACATGCTGTCTTATGCATAGCTGAAAACTCAGTTGGGCCCAATGCTACTCGGTAAGTTTGTTTTTATGCCCATACAGCCAAGTCTTTAGTAGAATTTTTTATTGATATGAAATAAAATGAAACCTAACCTAACTTATTGATTCAAATAATTAAATCTGATGAAACAAATTAGTAGCTTCTATTTAGAAATATTTGTATGAATCTTAAAAACTTTTATGAAGTTTTTTCTCCACATCTCGAACGCTATAAGTCTCTACAATACGCCACTTTATGAGCAACTGAATTAAAAATATGAAAATATAAATATATATATTTCATAACATAGCTTGTCAATGCGTACCTCGCTCATACATAGGTACATAAATATTAATATGGAAGTATAGACAGACTTAAGATTTATAATTGCACCTAAAATTAAGCATCTTTACAATGTAATGTATCCAACATGGTTTGGTAGGCATCTATTAAAAACATTCATTTATTATTATTGTTTGTGCGGTATTAAAATTGATGGTAAATCCAGTAGGCCTATAACCATTTATTATGTTGGCCCTAGTTTCATTCTTTAAAGGTAATTTGATTCTTATAAATCTTTGACTTTGTCTGTTGACTGTTGACTTTGTCGGCAAACGGACAAAATTCTGTCTCATATTTGTTGAAATCTCATTAAAAGTGGTTTTCACCTTATCTTTCAGGCCAGACGACATTCACCAGTTGTACTCTGGTCGCACTGTAGAAATCAACAACACAGATGCGGAAGGTATGAAGTTTTATTCCTCTATCTTTAGGGATATGCAACCTTATAGCGAAGTAAAGTAATTGGTAAAATGAGACTTGCTTGATTTTTATTATTATTCAATTTTGTTAATTAGTTTTATATCGTTACAAAAACTTTAAAGTAAATGGAATCATAAATACTTTAAAAAGCTGTACTTGAATACTTATATGATCAATTTTAAGAAATATTATATATTATAAGATATAGTTACGAGCTAGGGGATCGGATAGAAAATGCCGTAGATTTCTTCAAAGGTTTATATCTTGATAAATCAATGAGGAATTTATGGGCACAAATTAATTGCAGAGATGCACTAATAACACACAAAAACACAGTCACTAATTACTTCGCTTATGCACACTTCACACAGTACTTTATCGCTTCGGTGTTTCTCTCTTGTTATCACATTCCAAACTAAAGGTCACTAGTCGCGTTTCGGCTCGCTTATATATCCCTGGGAATAATTCTAAACAATATTCGAGAACTCTCTAGGCGGGCTTGCTACTGAGTAGCGATTGCACAATTCTAGAACGTCCGCACTCTTTGTCTCTTTCGCACGTTACTCCGCCCTTGTCGTACGGCGTTCTAGAATGCTCAGTCTAGTTTCGAGAAAGTTCTGATGTTCTGCTCTCTCTCTCTCTCTCTCTCTCTCTCTCTCTCTCTCTCTCTCTCTCTCTCTCTCTCTCTCTCTCTCATTTCGTCCTTGTCTCACACCTAGAAAGTTCGGTCTAGAATATTCCTTCATCAAAGGGATATAACCAGGCCTGAAAACGGGTCTCCTGAAAACTGCACCACTCGACTACACATGTTCTGAAACTGACTGAAAAAATGTTTCAGCTTCCTGAAAACTAGGGTAACATTATGGAAATTACAATTAACTAATATGTGATTGAGCCTCTCCTGAAACGGTCAGAAATCATATTACAGCCTTCTGAAAAGTACTCTAACTAGTGGAAAAATCTAGAAACATTGCAGTCAACCCGTCTTCGTAACAATATTAAGAAAATTACTTTACATAACTATAAATTTTTTAATAATAACTGTTAAGACTCAAATCCCAAGACGCTTTTTCAGCTCAGACTTAATAAATGTTTAATGAAAATAATGTTAAGTTAGTGCTAGGATTCCGAAGTTTGCATGCTTAGAATGAGATTTAGATACTAGACGACCACGACTCCCAAGTGTCAAATGCACTTTTGACGTACGGGACTAACTCCTTCGCGCTAAAACCCGTTTCTGAACTACCCTTAGTATATGCGAGGTAATATAGTATTGTTGAGGAAGGCTGGTGTACTGTTCCCTCAACAAGTCTCACCTGGCGTCTGGTGACTGGCTCGAAGGCCGGCATATCTTCGTTAACGCGTTTCAGGGTATGACGTCATTGCAGTGATGTGTATGCGCAGATTGTAGATGTCACTATAGTATGTTTATTACTATTAAATTATTATTGTATAATTTTAGGTCGTCTTGTACTAAGCGACGGCGTGGTCTACGCTCGTCGCGATTTGAAGGCTGACACCATTGTTGATGTGGCTACACTCACCGGGGCACAGGTATCTAAAATAACTACTTTATACTGCTACTGTATATTATTAATTATAACATATTTTATATATTTCAAATATTATTGTATGCATAGAAAAATACTCCAAAACTAGAAATTTTTAACCATTAAGAAAAACACTTTTTGAACAGTAAATAATTATAAGTTTTTAATAATAATAGCTTTAATCTGTTCAAAAAGTGTTTTTTTTAATGTGTAAAAGCTATTTTAACAAAAGACAATACTAATTTTAACCATATAATTTTTATTTAATTAATTTTAAAAAATCATTGTTTTTGGATTGCGTTAACTCTTAATGTACGACTTCACATTTGGGATAGAAGTTTATACCAATATTTTTTTTTTCCAGGGCACAGCTACCGGTAAATACCACGCAGCGATTATATCGAACGCAGCCAGCCTGGAGCGGGCCTGTGTATCAGCTGGACTGAGATCGGGCGACCTCACACACGCTCTTCCATATGCGCCAGAGCTTCACTTCACAGAGTTCTGCAGTCACGTGGCCGACATGAAGAATAGTGTTGCGGTAAGTGTTAATCAAAACATTTTTGTGGATTTTTAAGGGTGTCTAAAATTCGTAAAATTTGCGTGTTTAACCAATTCAAAGAGGCATTAAAGATACATGTCAAAATGAGCCCAGACTAAAATTAGGGCGGCTGACATGTATCTCGTTCGTATATATTAAGTTTCTAATGTCAAAATAATAATATTTTTGTAATGAACAATAAAGTTCTTTAAACCGTTATAATCCACTTACACAGTACATTGGTGTATGTCAAGTATAGTTGGTGTGGAGCAACCACATCCCTATATCGAAAGAATTAAAAATACAGTCAAAATCCGTTATAACGACATCGTAAGGACCTCTCATATTTGATCGTAAAAACCAATAGTCGTAACAGCCAAAACGTGATGATATGATATCTCAATAAAGTATTCTTGATATTACAGGATCGAAACAACGCGCAGCCATCTTGTGCTGGTCTCTTTATTTTGGCACATTTAGGCTTCGATTTCCCTGGACAATGGCTTCACGTGGATATGGCTGCGCCTGCGCACATTGTAAGTACTACTTTAAAATTTCGGTTATACAATCTTATTTTCGACTTCAAATATTGTGCATGTTTTGCCTGTTATATAGTTGGAATTGAATAAGTTTTGGTATGGTCATCTATTTTCAAGGTTGTGTATGTTTGTATGCTAATTTATCGGATACTAAAGTCATATCGAAATGATCCGATCAATATCATACATATTCAAATTAAATAAGAAACTGTTCAATAGTTTTGGAGATATGCACGCATTTCTGGACATGTCAGTTAACCTAGCGTTATAATATTGACAGGCATTTGGAGATTTATTTTTTCTAAATTTTATTTATAAAAAAAAATCAAATTTCTTTAGAATTATGCATTCAAAGAAGCTTATTTTGTGTAAATTATAAATTAGTTAGACCAATCAATTTTATTGCACTAACTAATGAATCATCTATCTCTTTTCATCACAGCGAACACATTCTTTAGACCATGCGTATGAAAAAAAACAGTTCTTGAAGAATTAGATTTAGTTATTACACAAAAGGCTATGTAATATGTCTAAATTCATAAACTAATTAATTGTTTAAGCGATAGATGGCGTTGTGCATGTGAAGAAACACGATGTCATAACGACATGTTAGAATTATATAGCATTTAGGGTTTGATCTATTTATTAACTTTGATAATAAATACACTGAAAGTGTAATTTGTAGCTACACAGATTAAAAAACCGCCTTCACCGGGGAAGGCGAGGACCTTTACTTCGCACTTCGCTCATTCCAGTTAGCTTCCGTACTGCCCTTCAGGCGATTGACCACCCCGCGACGGCCCAAGCCGAGGTTCGAGTCTCACAGGAGACGCCCTTGTGCTAGCCACGGGATAAAACGCCATTCTGGCCGAGCTAAGCTGTAAAGGCCCTTAAGGCCAACAGCGAGAATCCATTCAAAAAAAAAAATTTAATTTGTGGTGTGTCATTCTGTGTAAGTTTGTTATGTTTATAATATGTGATACTGTTTCAGGGTGAACGAGCGACGGGTTACGGCGTGTCCCTATTGTCCGTGCTATTCGGGAAATATACAAATAGCCGTCTTCTCAAGGCCCTTAGTCCATTGCGCTAAATTGTCTATGGATTTACAATTTTACACAATTTTTATAATGTTTTGCAATAGTGAACTTTATTTTTATTGTAGTAATAAATTTATATACAAGTTGGTACGGTAAGAGAAAATTATCATTATAATTATTTAATTGAACTAAAAATAATTGTTGATTTGGAGAAAATCTCTAAAAATATAGAAGTTTTTGATGTCGCCTTAAACCAGTTTTGACTGTTTTAATAATGATAATTTTCTTATCCCAATTGTCAAAGTACAATAAACATGGTTCTATGTATTCTAGAATGTGCACTTTCACTGGACAATTAATACTATAAAATAAAAGAATAGAAAATAATATCGCCACAACAGCCGTACAGATCTGAATAAAATATTGCTGAAAATACAATACGTATTTGACGTACCAAAGTCATACTTAGACAGCATTTCGGAATATCAGCCCCAGTGATTATATAGAAGTATTTCATATTTGCACTTAGTTAAGTATAGGATAAGTTTTATATCGTATTTTGATTACTAAGTTTTTATTCCTTTTGAATGTGTTTAGAGCTGGTTTTATATGCGCTGATTACGGTAAAATCATATTTTTTTAATAATTTTTTTTAAATCAATATTGGTTTGGCAAAAGCTAGCATTGACTTCCTAGTATTTTTTGTCGCGCTTGGATTTTATTAAGAATTTTTTATAATTAATCTTTATTAATATTATTTAAGAAATATCACTAACATACCTCATAAAACTAATAAATGAAGCAACAATAAAATCGTTGTTTTCGGATTAAATAGCGTTACCTATTTGATTATTTTATGAAGTCATGAATTGAAAAGTACAGTTTTTAGTTGTAAAAATAAACATGTTTTAATCCGTAACATTATCATTATTTCGATAGTATTTTTTATGAGATACAAAAATTGGTAATAAAATTATAAAGATCACTTGTACGGTTATAAATCTTCATAAACATACCAGTTGGAAACTTACAAATTCTGCAAGTAAAATAACTTTTGCCTATAAAAAAATTATTAACCTGTAACATCTTGTAAGGACATGTATTTTGTTAAATGTTTTTGTAATTTAATAAAATATGTATGATTATTGCATTTTATTATTTATAAATAAAGTTGCCCGGCACTCACCTGTACAATGTTTTAAAACAAATAAAACCCAAATGTGTGTAGATTTTTTAGCTTAATAAATCATTTAAAAAAATTCTTGTTTCATTAATTATACATTTTTTATGGCACAAGTTGTCCGAGTCAAAAAAATTCAAAATCATTTATACATAGGTAACACAATGTACACTTATTAATGTCAAAAACAAAAAATGTATATAAAATGCTCCTAATTTTACATTCACTGCCAGTTCTCAAATCAAGAGCGTAGAACGCTACAGAACTTAGCCTATTCGTATGACCTTCTATGTGTAGGGTGTTTACTATCTAAAGTAATTCCCACCGCATGCAAAATCTATTTCCTCATCTTTAATTATTATTTGAGCATTACTACTTTTTTCCTTTTCTAGTTACAAATTTAATACATTTTGTCTTCGTTTCGTTAAGCTTAAGTTTATTTGTATCAAACCAGAGAACTACACTGGAGATGTGAATGTGTTGCTCTAACCGAAGCAGCCAGAGCCGTGCAGCGGTTAGGAATTAATGAAATTTGCATAAGTTAATATCCGACAGTGCATCTGTGCTGATGGCGCTCGGAAACAAAAACACAAACAGCAAACTAATACTGGAGTGTCACGAAGCACTGGAGGCAATAGCTCTAACCAACAGAGTTACCTTGCAGTAGATAGAGGGACACAGTTCTCTCGACAATGATGCTGCCGACGAGCTTGCGAGAAGAGGCTCCGGAATATTGGCGGGCCCGTATCCGCTCCTCCCCTTGCCCTTCTCGCTAATGTGAACCTGGATTCGCCGGAACTCCAGCATCAAAGATGGTCGCGAAGTGTGGAGTGCAAACAGTTCAAAATGGCTCTGCCAGCTGTGAACCCGCAACTTACTAAGCGACTTCTAAACCTAAATAGAACCAATCTCACAACAATGACAGGGACAATTACGGGCCATTGTCTCCTTAATAAACATCTTTTCGTCCTAGGCGCGACCGACAGCCCCTTATGCAGAGGCTGTTTCAGCGCAGAGGAATCAGTCACCCACGTAGTCCTGGAATGCGAGGCTGTGGCTAAGCAACGTACAAAAATCCTCGGAACAGTGAGGTCGCTCCGCGAAGCCTGTGAAGTGCCCGGGAGTCTTCTGTGCTTCTGGAAGGAGTTAGGCTGGACTTAACGCACAACCAATTACGAGTCTAAGTGCGGAAATTGAGTCCACCCTACTTACCTACACTGGAGATGACACTGCTTACATTCAAGTGAAATTCAAGTATGGATTATTAAATAATACTATTGCGATCTTCAATTGAGTTTTTCTTCGCAATTTGTCTAGCATTAACAGTTAATTTTAAATATTATTTAGCACCCATGTAGACAAAATAAAAATAAAAACCATGAAAACTGTTCTACTTAGATAAAACTGGAAGTTGGGAGTTGAGAGAGTTCTTTGAGAAAATAAAAACCTTAGGACACAAAAATAAAAGATTTTCTTTTATTTACTTATTTTTATTTGCCAGTCAATTCAATAAAAATCGTAGTTATTGCAGCCTATGCGTATAAAAAGCATTACATAGTTAATCATTGTTAAAAATTTTGACTAACAAAGATAAATATAAATGCATACATTATTCCCTTGCAAAATGGCAAATACATAGTTTTTGGCAATAAAATTTAATACAAGATATATACCAGATTTGGTTACATTTTATATTAGTATAAATATGTTTATATAAATAAAAAATTATCGTCTTTGTTATAAACTGAAACACTGTTATAAATAACTAATTTAATTTAAAATTTCAGAAACAATACGTTAGCTAATTCACATACATACACAGTTTTGAATGCAATAATACGAGATGTATGTATTAAAAACCTCAAAATGTCTATTGACATATGACGTCTTGTTTTTAATTAAATATAACCACAACCTAATTTTATGCAAGGTCATAATACAGTATTGAAATTACAAAAAGTGTATATTTATTCAAATAAGTTCAGTCATGCGATTGTGGTACAGTCTAAGTGGATTTATTTCGTTCATAAATCCCTGACACCGGTGCCATAGTTAGCACCACCAGCTCTGTTCAATGCTTCTTTAAATTGATCGATGTCTATTTCAGCCTGACTTTCCAATTGCAGCTCTACAGCAAAATTCTGGAATACAATTATTTTTTATTTAATTTACTTATTAACACTTCGCTACACTACAGAAAATAAAAAATTGAACATAATTAAATCAAAAGGACGGCAACTGGCGGCCTTATCGCTTTCGAGCGATCTCTTCCAGGCAACCACTGTGAGTAAAGAGGAAAAATAAATAAAAATGTTTTAAATTACATAAGATAGGCAAGTAGTGCAAAAATACATGTTATACACAGTTATTAAGATAAAAACAAAACAAGAACAACAAAAAAAAATCAACCTAATCTAAAAAGATGATACATTAAAAATAGAAAGTAAAAAGACACAAAAATCACGAATTTGATTTTTAAAACTAAACCATTAGCGTAAATTGTTACGTGAACGGGTTTAATGTTCGTTGGTATAAGTATACATTTTTATATAAGAGAAAAATACCCAACTGCTTGTAGACAAATGAGAATGTAACGAATAGAGGCTATTTACAGGTCCTTATGTTTTTGTGAAATATAGAGAGACAGACATATAGAGTTTGCTTTCCAATTATCCAATGATGATAAACTATAAGCTGCAAGAGATTTTGACTATACATAAAATAATGTAGTAATTACGTCGAATTGTAACAATAAAAGGAACTACTGCGGATTCTACGACCCTCATTTGCTTCTTAAGAACTTCATCGAAACAGTAAAACTTATACGGCACGGTGACTGCCAAAGAAATTTATTCTATAAATTGATAATGTTTGTAGTCTGTAGTATCTATAGTCTATAACTCAAACTGTCAAGTGTTGACTGTTAACTCAGACCGACTCAGTGAACACAAGTCACAACAACCAATAATTGAGAGATATTAGATAGTTTTAAATTTATTACTATGTTCTTGTAATATAATTTAAATATGGAAGAATTATACAACGTAGTGCCTTGTAGAGAAAGTCAACTAAACGATTTAGTTGAACTTTTAGGTGATAACGGCGAAACTTTACCGTGTTCGATATTCCTAAGTGGAAGTTTAGCTACCGGCAAAACTGTGTGTGTAAATACAGTATTAGAACATTTGAATTTAAAATACGTTTTAATTGACTGTATTGAATGTTATTCCGCAAAAATTATGTTTGAAGAAATTCTAAGTATACAAGGAGACCATGGCACAAAGTGTGATACTTTATCAGATTTAATTAATAATCTAAACCGTTTATCCGATATAATCAAATACGATCCAGTCGTTTTAGTATTCGACAGAGCAGAAAGATTAAGATGTATGGACCATAGTATAATATCTGCTTTCCTCAGGCTACGTGAATTGTGTTGTCTTAATATTTGTACTATTTTCATAAGTCAACTTGTTTACGACAACTTTTATTTTAAAATGGGTGTCAGGGAGCCAATACAGTTATATTTTCCAAACTACACTAAAGAAGAACTATTAAAAATAATTCTTCTAAAACATGACGCATTTGTTTACTATTTGAAACATAATTATGAAATAGACAGTGACATCAATCAAGAACATGAAAAGCCAGAGTTATTTGCAAACTTTCTTAATGCATTCTTAAGCGTGTTCTACCGACCGTGTCGTGATCTGATCGAGCTGCAACACATGGCGAAAGTAAATTTTGTTAAATATTGTGAGCCAATCATAAAGAAAGAAATAAATGCGAGTGATCTATCAAAACTTTGGCGTCATATTGCTCCAATATTAAAAAGTAGCCTAGAACTGCTATATTTGAGAATAAGTACACAGAATACAACAGAAATATCAAATGATAAGGAGAATAAAATTCACCCTAATTGTGATTATGAAAATACCTTACAACTCTTATCTACTAAGACATTTGCTCAAAGTTTTGAATTACCATATTATGCCAAATTTTTACTCATTGCAGCTTATTTAGCTAGCTACAATCCGCCAAAAGAAGACAAGCGATTATTTATGAAAAATCATGGAAAACAACGAAAAAGGCTACAACAAGTGCGAGCAAAAGCTAAAATAACTGAAAAACTCAACACACAGCTTGGTCCAAAAGTATTTAATCTGGATCGCCTTTTAGCAATATTCTATGCAATTTTAGAGGAAAAAATTGGTTTAACAAGTAACCTACTAGCTCAAATTGCAACACTTGTTGAATTAAAGCTCATTGCTGGAAATAGAGAGGTTGATCTGGATTCTTCCAAGTATAAATGTATTGTGGGCTATGATTTTATATCAGCAGTAGCCCAAACAGTTGGCTTTAATGTAAGAAAATATTTATATGATTTTATTTAAATAACTGCATGTTTAATTATTTCTTCTTTAAGAAAGACATTCTTTAAACTTTAAGTTTTACCGTTCAATTCACATATACATTAGTCACTGAACAATTAGATCATAAAAAATGTCAATTGATATAATATAGATTACAGGATATAATAATTATTGCTTTGTTAAAAATTTCTTTTGTTTGATAACATGCATGTTGAATATCTTTCATATAATCTCATGTTTTATTATCAAGTAAGCCGGTTTATATGAATACATGGAAGTAAAAAAATAACCATTTAGAATTATCATCCATATTAGCAACTATTTCAATTAAATAATTTTAAAACTTTTATAGTTAATACTTTTTAATTTTTAAGTTGTGTAATGAAGTCTTTTCATTATAAATTAGTAATTTAAACATACTATTAGTGTTGAATAAATTTATAAAAAAATCCTAGCTGCCGTTCCTTATTTACTTTTTTTACATTTCCATTTCCGGAATATACAAAGTATATTTAAAAAAACAGTGGCGCTACAACCTTTTTAGGTTTGAGCCTCAGATTTCTGGATCTGTTTCATAATCATTTGTAATAGGCAAGTAAGTGATCAGCACTGTGCTTGACACAGTCGACTTTTTGAGTCTGACGCAAGCCGATTTCCTCACAGTGTTTTCCTTCACCATTCAAGCAAATTTACAATTACTCATGTAGTTATCAACAGCAGACTCCTTACGGATTTAAATAAATGGATGGCACAGCCTTTTTAGTGTCTTGCAAAAATTTGTATTTAAAATACAGATTCAAGTGTTTTACTATACAAGAATACTTACCGAAATAATATCTTTGATGATGGCTTTATCAGTGGACATCTTTGCTCGATTAATCACCGACACGTTAGGACCAACCCACGTCACAAACATAAATTTCTTGCGTTTGGACATTTCATCTCCCATTTGCAACCTGCAGTGATTTTATCTATTAGTGCGTTATCTTTTTATATCTTATTTAGCTATCTAAATGTATACTAACTGTGAGTGGTAATAATGGATTTAGTCTGATTTTTAAACTATGAAATGAATGATGAAAGAAAAAAAGATGTGTGAGTGTACGTACTAGTACACACGTAAGAAGTGAAACTTCTTTATGACCTTATTTTTCGAAAAATGATCTACTATATGCAACTTTACAGAAATTGGTTAAATAAAGTTAAATCAGATAAAGTTTAACGAAAGGCTTTCATTATCATAGACATGAATACAAATAATACAATTATTTCATTTTACCTTATTACTACTAAGATTATTAAAGAATTTTATTAATTGTAATAGCATTATTACTATAATTGTTATCGTTATTATATATTTTTTGTTATTAATGGCTTCGAATCAACCGTGGTAGGGACAAGAAAAAGATGGTGCGTTTCACCTGGATGGAAGAAGTTTCACTTCAAAACACTTTTTTACACATAATGAATAGATGTGTAGTGAAAAGAGTGCACTAGCCCTCCACACTAGGATTCCCTGAGTCGTGGGCATTCATTTGATTTAGGTACTTGACATAATAAATTCAAAACTTTATAATTAAACTATTTTTGGACAAAAACACTTTCAGTTTGAGCATAGCACAGACTTAGATGTAAACATATTACAGTTGACCAGAAAACAATTGCTAACATAAAATATCTACCAAAATTAACAATTTGATTATAGATAAAATACATTAAATTTGTACCTGAGGTAACCAAAAGCTCTTTCATCATCTGAGAACTGTGTCCGGAACTCGGTGAAGTCGCTGCCACGCGCTGAACACACTATCCGCGCTCCTTCAAATTTGAAAACTGCCCTGTAATAAAGTAATTTCTATATAACCATATTCAATACATAATCAAAATTAATTTTAGCTTTCGGTTTGACTGCTTGACTGAAATGTCAACCTTCAGGCACTACAAGAAAAGGACAGTGCGTTTTCTAGCAAAAAATATAATTAGCAAACAATCTCAGTCAGTAGGACTGTCCGTTAGTAAACACGTTGATCCGCTCATTAATTTTCATTAAATGCTTGTTTGTATTGAATGATTGAAACCTGCATTGCACCTACATACCATACATCCTGGGATGTTTTACATTCCAAACTTATTACATTACATTACAGACATGGTAAATACATGTTACTAATGATTTTATAGCTACGAGATTATGAATGTAGGAATGAGTAAACAAAGAGAAATAGAGAATGTTTTCGCGAATACAATTTCGCTAGCAAATCATTTTTTTTCGAACAAGTTTTGTATGATATTTGCCCGCATGGTTATCGTGCTCATGATGAGATTAGTTATCGAAATTGGAATATAAGTATTATGTACTCAGTATTATGGTACTTTTAATTTAAACATACTCGTCTATTAAAATTTGACCCAAATATAGTTAAATATCTGTAATACTGAGTTGCTCACGTTATTGAAATAGTTTTATGTCAGCTGTATTATAAATATTGTCTTACCATTCTGTAGGTGAACCGTCTGATCGCACGTCGTCATAGGCAGACCGTATCGTGTCACGATCTATACCGGTTGTCATGGCAACCTGTAAATTAATCGCAATTAAAACAAAAATATTTTGGCCTAAGTATAGAGTATGCAAACAAAATTCTTCTTATATTATCTACGCTAATAATAGGTTTGTTCCATTTGACAATTTTTAATTGTCAGAATATTCTAATTACCTCCTTTGGTGTAAAAGGAATGAACGCCAAATATAGAGATGTGTGCATGCAAATTTGGTAAGGTTAAATTCAGATAGATAGTTAGAGAATCCGTGGGTTCGAATCACGGTTGTGCACCAATGGAATTTTCTTTCTTTAGGCGCAATGAATACTTCCTCCTACGGTGAAGGGAGACTTCATCACGCAATCGGCATGATAAAACCCAAAAATTGATGACGTGTTTAGACACAGGAGGCTGACCATTTTGTCTATTAAATATAAATGATCAAAGTAACGGATGTAATCTGAGTCCAAGATCCATTTACGGTACGGGACGTACGGGAGTAAGACTTGAGAGCAGACTTGAGTCACGTTTCTGATTACACAGTTGTCTTGTCTCCGACTTAGGTTTAGAAATTGGTTGGAATGGAATATTTTGTCAATCTTTAGTCAAATCGATCACTAGGCTAAACTAGTTACATATCCAATATTGGTAATGATTAATGAACCAACTTCAACATTTTTACTATTAAAACCTTAAAGCTCTATAAGAAACAAAGGAAATCTGAATATGGGAACCGAGACCTGTCGGTATTGGTTATTAGTAACATATTACAGTAATTCCAGCTATCGATACATTATTGGTAGCTTTATTAGTAGTAGAACGAATCCATAAATGGTCTATTTATAAGACTACGTGAGGGCACGCGTTGCTCTTAGTAACTGAGCTAAATATGGACAGTTACGACTCAACAGACGAGTTTAAAAAGTTCGCCCAAGGACTAACAAAAAGTCTTTTCAAAAACGTGTTAAGATTTTTCATACTTTAATTAATTCCAATAGTATGTAACTGGCTATGGAAGCATATTTTACAATCGCATATTTTTTACACAATTGCTAGCGCATAACAGTGTAAGTCCTTTTATTAATTAGTTACGAGCTCTACATTTGCAAGCATTTAAAACATTTTTTTTTAAATTTAACATGGGTAGGAGGCTCACCTGATGGTAAGCCATACCCATGGACACTCTCAATCTAAGTAAGTACATAAATTCATGTTCAAACCTTCCCCCAACTAAGCAAAATATTGCCATAATCAAAACATACATACACCTCTAATTCCAAACCGGATTTCATATACCCTTTGACTTTATTTGCCGGATGAGCGAAAATTAAGTCGCCTTACAAATTGACTTTACATTTTAATATCCGGCTAAAACTGTCACCTACCGAGCTCCAGTAGTTAAATATTTCTGTTTATTTTTACTTATAGTATGGTTGACTAGAATATTTAGTAGCCAATTTTACGTTATAATTTCAACGTATTAACACTTATACTTGTTATCATAATGAATTGCGAATCAGGCAATGCTACGCTTAACGATATAATAATAAATCTACAACAGACCATATAAAAAAAGAAGTTTTGGTCTATTTATAGTTAAAGATCGGTAAAATATTCTTGGTTAGCTCAAGAGGTGTCAAATTATTTCTCTAACTAATTGGAACGATACGAAAGTTCACGTATACTGTCGGCAATGATTGGCATAACCGTGCGCGTAATTCGCCAAGTTAGCGGAATGTTTATCCATGTCCACAATATGAGCTTTCGACATTGTAGCAACTAAGTATGAGGCAGAAAGCACTCGTCAGCATCGTAGCACTAATGCCCATGAGCGGCATCATGACCACACTTATCACAAGACCCATGGAATACCTACGAACAGTTCGGACACCTTTCACTGCGTGCTCATGACGGCGCCACTAATTAGATCCAGCTAATTATCCGCCATTACTCATTACTGTAATAACAAGACACGGATCTCATCTGTCACTTTAACCCGTGTGCAGGAAAAGGGGAATTATGGTTTTTCCACTGTGTGAACATTTTTCTTGATCGCTGATTCTAGCGCATTTGTACTAATAAGCATTTGATAATACTGCAGTTATGATTCTGTTTATTACATAGGCAAATAGGGAGAGATCCTCACACTTAATTAACATAATTTGATGCGAAATACACACATTCTAAGAATTATTGAAATTAAGTTATTTTTAAGATTCTTGAATAACAACGGATTTGAAGAGCTAAACTTCTAAAAACATTATAGATGTATTTTAAAATATTAAATAGATCGTGCCATTTTTATACCAGGTTTTTATAAGCAAAATACTAATCGTAACTGCTTCGAAGAAGTTTCTATGGCAAGCACCATTGTCAGCTGACAAATGATGTTCTAACTACTTGTAGCAAAAGCGAGTAGTATTTGAATTTAGAAGCTTTTTTTCTCAAGTTCAGATGTAAAGTACTCATAATAGTCTGTCTTTAGCTAATCATGTGACTCAGTCAACGCTAAGGAAACTGTGTCCATACTAAGACGATTACAGGTAAAAATATTGTCTTTCGACACTTTGTTGCCAACGTGTCCTGAGTTATTTGAGACGTGCAGAGATCTAGTGACTTGCAGAGTGGAAAGCTCCTCCCCTACTCGCTGCCGAATAAGTGAAGGCCCTTACAGGTCTCCCCATCACCCAGGGGCAGACGCTTGCCAGAGAGAGAGTGAAGGAAGTTGTACGGCGCCACTAACACGACCGTTAGAAAATGAGTGCGATGGAAGAAATCCAACTTAAGTAGACATTAAGGCTGTATGGGACGTCGTATGGCCCATCAATAAAATATAAGTAGAGGAGGTACATTCGTAAATGAACAGTTTCCTTAGAAACACTGAAACATGCGTCAAGAAATATTTATGACATCAGCAGCGCGAGCTGCTGCGTATAAATAAAAATAATTTAACGAACGCACGGTTTATGTGAAAGTTTACACGCGCATAAATAATGTACATTACAATAATTTGGTTCAATTAATGTTTAGGACGCTCGGCTTGCAATGATAAATAATTGCAGTAATAAAATAGTGTTTCTTCCAACTCAACTTCCCAGATATCCTACTCAGAAAACCTAGCTGAGCTGGACCCGTTCCGGTTTTCTCGACATGACCCAATGATTTAAAAAACTACTTGCTAGTTCCCTTCCAATTACTTTTGCATTTGATGCGCACACGCTGTTTCGTTTTCTCAAAAAATACATGCGCATATCCCCACCAAAAACCACGCAGCTTCTGGCCAATATACGTGGTTTTATTGAATTCAACCACAGCTGAATTAAAAACAACGAATATTTTCACCATACGTAATGCTATAAGCTAGTAAATGCAATACTTACGATATGCAAGACCTTTAACAACCTCTAAAAAAATGTTATATTTGTAAACTGACGAGATTTTTGCTCGTCCAAACCAAGGTCCATTGAAGTATAAAGCATGTAAAACTTTTCATTCCACTCTACTGTTTAGAATTATTTCACATTGCCCTATTATTTAAATTAATTGTTTTTTTTTATACCCATACAATTCGAGTGATTTTTGCTCGACAAGCCAAGTACAAATAGGCTGTAGGTTCTTTATAATAATGTAAATCCTTTCATTACTTCTGTTGAGCAATATTTCATATGTCAACAACAGTAAAGAATTCTCACTTAGTTTAGCCGGTAAATTATGGTTTATCAAAAAATACTGTGTGTCCAAAATACTATATTTACCCTAGACGTGCAGGAAAATCCAGAGTGGCAAGACTCCGCATCCCGTACATCCTCACTCTTCACAGACACATCTTCTTTCCCCTCCTTAACAATCGCGAAAAGCTCATCTATTCTATTTTTCATATATGTCATTTCATTCTTTAATATTCGTCTGTCAGATACTGCCTCTTCTAATACTAGTAATTTCTCAGAAATTTGTGCTATCACCCGTTTAATTTCATCGACGTTGTGGGTCAAAACGTCGAATTTAGTAACAATATGATTTTGATTGTTTGAAAGTTTGTCCAAATCTATCTGGAGGTACTCCATTGAACCCATTTTATGATTTCATAGTTTTTTATTGTAATGCTGTGTCCATGACACCGAGTTGACAGCAAAATGAAATATTTCGTTTTTTTAAAGTAGTTTGATTGCAAATCTAGGTTTGTCTTTGAATGCTCTATGAAACGAAATTGGCCCTATATTAGTCAACACTTACTACACCAAACTATCATTGAAACCAAGTACTTTTGTTGCCATAGCATTTCTATTAAAACGATGTTTACTTGAACCAGAGCTTATAGATAATGACGTCATACAGCACCAGCAAAACAGGAAATTGTGGGAATTAACCCGAATTATATATGACTAAACAACGCGTTATATTCGAAGAGGAAACGCATCGTTGAGATTACGCCTTCGAGCTTTCCATTTCATTTTATAATGGCTTTTCGGTTCTTAACCTTTATTAATACAATTAGGTTATGTGTGTCGCATGGGGAACAAATTATTTAGTCTACACATTTTGAACATACATTTGAAGGTAGACATTTCAAGGTTGTTTTTTTAATAACGTAACGTTGAATACCCATAAACCTCCACTGCGGATGAACTTAGATTTTTCCTAAATATTTCAATTAAATCGTTTCCTGCTGAAATTATTAATGCGAAATAAATTCGGATGTTTAACTTAATCACGTAAAAATAACAACATTATGTCGAAACGGTGTTTATATTTGTGTAAGTGCACATAGGACATGGTAATCTTTCGGACAATGTTAAAGTTAGTCTGATAAGTTCAAATTTTGGAGTCACGAGAAAGGTCTAGGTAAAAGTAAATAAGAAATTATGTTTAATACTGCCAGTACAAACAAATAGTTACCTTACCTTCTTTGCATTAAATCAATATCTAGCAAAGCAATTAATAAACAAATCTTGACATATTTATCTTCGTTTTTATGTATCCTATATCATTGATGAACATTAACCAGCATCATTACAATATACATCTCAATAAACAAAGATTTCTTTGTATGTGAAAGTACTTCCGCCAGCATGACGCGTAAGAATGTATTTGACGAGGGGAACCCAAGTATATTATACCCACCCAAGTGTATTTATCCATGTGTCTACTTTTAGAATATTTAAAAAGAAACAGTTCTAGAGCTACCTTCTTGAGATTAAAAATAATTTCTAGATCACTGCCAACATTGCATTGTCTACTTGTCTTTCCTTCTGTTGTCATGTTTATGTAAAATTATAATTGCTCTGTGAAACTGGTTTATCATGCCTATACTGCTTGTTTCTTCTTAATAAATAAGGTTTTGTTGTGTTAGTATCTTACTCAGGCCCAGATATTACAGATTTTCGATAAGTGCCATAGTTATCATGCCCCATTGGTATTAGAACTTATTTTAAAATATCAGACATCTTCTGGTTAATACCAAGGCATTCCCATTTCGATAGAAGCTATATCGCGAATATTTTAAGAGTATATAGAGTAAAAGTATATTTCGTAGTTCGTCGCAGCTCGTGCTGATCAAGGAGACACGAATATGTCTTGGTATAAGAACAGCTATAAAATGTATATTGCATTTTAAAATATAATTGAATCTATTAGTAGCCCAATGTGCACCATGGATAATAGACTAGACTAAAAAACGTTCGTTTAATTTAAGCTAGACAAGTATTCTACTTTTACCTCATGTTAACAATGTAGAACTATTAAGATTATAGACAAGATCCCCCGATAAGGCAATGATTGATGGTAAATTTTTATTGGTTTTTAATTAAATTATCTTGGGCTTTACAATTTAGGAATGCTACTTTTTCATCAATCTACATAAAATTGTTTGTTTTTTACATGCTGTGGAAATAAGCCAACATGACTCATCTTGGATGCGATTCAACACTTAGCGCTAACTTTTACTTCCATATGTCAAATCGTTATTTAATTAACGTTCAATATTGAATCTTGCTCCGAATTTTTACCTTACATTAATCCCACTTCACAGCAAGTTAGTTTACATGAGTAATTTTAAGTATACGGTTTTAGTATATATTTTTACATAATTTTTCCTTGCAAATTGTCAAAAAAGCACTGTTATATTAATGTATTATTCAAGTATATGGCATATGACCGAGAAATACTAATGGAATAACCAAATACACTTTTTAGCATAAAACCCTAGCCTAAAATTAAACTGTTCAAATATATAAGAATATTACTTCTTTTGATAGTCATTTCCTCAACATCATTATTTTGTCGAGAATTAAACCCAAAATCTACACAGTAGATTTTTGGTCTTATTGTCCGTCTAACCACTGTGACGTTCACATACTATATTATACTAAACAAATTACCTTAAACTTGCTCTGATTGATATTGCATCCTTACTGTAAACTCCTAAACGGGGTCAATAACCTCGTGCGTCACTCTTTATTTTTGAATCTCGAATGTCGACCTTGCAATATGGCTGCCGATGGCAATAAGTAACTGATTGTAAATTCAGCATTTACGTTAACTTTTTCATGTAATTTTAAATCCCGTTTTATTATTGTCTAGCTGTACGCTGTGGTACCATTCATTTGGTTGTGATGTTTTAATAAATAGACTATCCAGTAAAAATTTCAGTGCTTCCTGAGATCGATGAACAACAGCGGCAACACCATAAAAGAAAATAACATTCCGCGTAATTTTAATGTCCTCTATATAAGAAATTAAACGTTTATTTATATCAAATATTTATAGTTTATCAATTCAGCTTCGTAAACTTCATTGTTCGTAATTCTAGGTATTATTATTGTTATACAGATAATGCAATGCCAACAATAAATCTACTTGTCACTATCTAACCACTTTGATCGTCAAAGATATATGTACAAAATACAATACCTACCTATAGGAAGTACATATTTTTCGTTAGATAAGCACCAGCTTGGCAGAATACATTACACTAATTATATGTAACAAATTATTATGTTAACTTTAACTTGGTACATTTGTTTATTATATACTAGTAGGAGGGCTGAAAAGTTCGTAGCCTAACAAAGCAATAATATTTTTTTATAGAATTTCTTTGATTATTCGAGATCAACAACAATATAACAATTATAATTGTCATTAAAGAATCATACCATTTTAATATAGGTAAGTATATATATATATATATATATATATTAGTCTTTAGCCTCATAATAGGCTTCAGCTTCTATCCAGCGAGCGTTCT